>NC_064816.1:111852429-111892363 GCF_023721935.1 Panthera uncia | reverse complement strand
CTTTCTAAATAAAAACAATTTTTGAAGGAATTGCGGTCAGCACCCCGCTGGGCATAAGCTCCAACAGGACCAGGAACTAGTCATTATCCTCTCTAAGCTTCCTTTCTGTATTTATAAAATGGGGCTAAGAACATCTGCCTTCATTACACCATGAAATTGTGGTAAGGGTCAAATAACGCACATCAAAGAACCTTATACTATGCAAAGGTCTATGTTAAGGGGAACATAACTGCACACATACTGTGATTGAAGATGAGATGTCTAGCCTCAGGAAGCATGCATCTTGAGCAGCGAGGAGAAGCAGACATGTGTCTAGCTCTTGTGATGGACAGGTGGCAGATGTCACATCTAGCTTGCCCTCAAAACTGTAATGTGCCATCATAAGTTGAACCTGGGGGAATGGATAGTAGGCATAAAGTTCGGTTTTTTCAGGCTTAATTCAGCGCACAGAATGATACTTTTCATTCAAACAGATCTTTACTTTCTGAACTTTAAAACATGGTCAAAGAGATGCACAAAAGTTAAGGAGAAATAGGCTGGTGACTTTGGCTTAGAGCCACAGTTCTCCAGCTTATTTGGGCCACAAATTCTTTGGAGAATCTGATTAAAACAAAACAAAACAAAACAAAACAGACATGGATGCTTACCTCAGAAAAAGTCACCTAGACAATTTTGCATATGATTTCAAGGAGCTCATGAACTTTAGGTTCAGAATCTCTGATTTGAATAAAAGTATTTAAGATAGAAGACACTTGAATGAAAGCTTAAGAAAGGGAATACTTTGGGAGGAGTCTGATTCTTTCCAGTTCAATTAAAAGAAGAATTCATCCTCCTTTTTAGTAAAAAAGGCTGAATTACAAAAGCTTTCTATACATCCCATTTCAGCTCATGGTATCTTGACAGTGTGGACTTTTGTGACCTTGAACTGAGGTGTTCTGAGAGGCAACCTGCCAGATGACTCTCTTAACTCCCAGTGATGGGTACTGATGGTCCAAACAGTCAGTGGTGCTGACACTTGAGCCTTTGCCTCAGGGAACAGGTGGCCAGCAGCACAAAAGCAGCCTTTCTGAGTTTCAGAAGTCTAGGCCCTGCATGTATGAGAGAATACCTGCTAATGTAAGTTCATGACTTCCAGTAAGGGAGCCCTGAGGGCACCTGGTACACTAAGCTTCACCGCTGGAGGGGAAGAGGAGTGCTCAGAATTTAGAAGTCCTTGAACTAGGAACCATGGGGCCTTGCTTCCCTCCTCACCAGGGTGGATAAAATACAATCTCCAGACTGGTTGAGGGAGCTGATGACAGGACATATCTAAAGCCCCATTCCCAGGGGTGTCTACTCTAAGAGATGGGCCTGAGCCCAAGAGTCTCAATGTGATGTAGGAGTGGCAGCAGGTTTTGCACACACCAAAGAGTGGCCCAGAGCTGGTGAAGGGTCTAAAGCAGATCCACAAGGTATCCTACCTGTTGGGGTGGCCCAGAAGTAGCAAATAATCCCTGAGAGTCTGTGAGGACATAGGAGAAGCTCAAGGCCTTGTGGTTGGGAATGTAGGACATCTCTGCCCAATACACATGGACTGATGACCATAGGTCAGAGGGAAACTGGGTATCTTTCCAAAGGCAGAAGGTGGGATGAACAGTGGAACCTGGGCAGTACATACACCTTTCTCTTCTCAACCTTTATTGCCCAGCTCAGATGCAACCCATTTATAATGAATGACTGAGATGGATGGCAACTCCAAACAGAAATGGAAATTCAGTTTAGCCATATGTGTATATATACATATATGTATATATATTAACTTCTTGCGTTTGGTGGGTTTCAAGACATGCTACCCCAAAATGTGGCACTTTGGAATATTAAATATCTTAAGATGAAGGAATTTTTTAAAAAATGGCAGAAGCAGGAGGGTCATCTGACCTCCCTCTCCTATCCTTTCTTCCCTGAAACAAGTCTTAGTATTCCCAGGTAAAAGTCAACCTCCCTGTGCTGGCAAAAGGAAGGCCATTCTTATGACCAGAGACAGCAAATCGGAAGCCAAAAAATCTGTGCAAACAAGCATTGTTAAATATCTTCTTACTTATTTCTTTACCATTTACTATTTCTAGCCTAAACCCATTTGCCTCATCAAGTCTTCACAAACTTACTGTTTCTTGTCTAAACGGTATCAAAGCTTCCTGCTCTGGTCATTTCTTCAGGTCTTTTTTCTCTTGTGAAGGCTGTCATGTATATATATATAAACTCAATAACATTGGTGTGCTTTTTTCCTGTGAATCATCTTTGTCACTTTAGTTTTCAGACCCAGACCAAGACTGAGTCTAAGATGGTTGATAAAAACATTTCCTCCCCTGCAGTTACCAAAGACCCTGGCATGCCAAGCCCCCTGCATTTTCTTGTAGACCGTTCTCTGCTAAGAAAAAATCATATTACTTTGGATCCAAGAATCTCATTGTTCTTTTCTTAGAAAATTTTTATAAATCAACCCTCAATTATACTTGTTACTGAGATGTCGGGAGCAGTCTGAGTTTTCTCATTCTTCCAGAATTGTGAGGTTACCCTTTACTGTGATATTGAACTAAAGGGGCTTCAGCCACCAGCTGCCATGAAGTGAGAAATCCAGGGCTCCTTCAGGCATGACTGGGAATCCTCAGAGGGCTTATATATCTCTGGTTCACAGAGACGCTGATGTTTTCTCAGTCATGGGTCAGTGTGTGGAGTTTCTATTCCATACTCCATCATCACATGTCACGGACTGCCCCTTTCCCTCCCTCCACAGGACCACAGACACCAGGTTGTGCTTGCAGCAGGTTTCACAGAAGACAGAAGGTGTGTGAAGGCACAACAGAGGAGTTACAGCACCAATAACAACTCATAATCGAATGTTAGACATTCTTCCACCATTCCTGCCCCCAGGAACGCCTTGTTAGATTTTGCTTTCTCTCCCCTCTGCCCCCAGCCTCTGCCATGATATATCCCTCTGATGACTTTCTCCTCTTTTTCTCTTGTCTTTGCAAAGCAATGTAGCCCTTTCTTTGTTCTGCTTTCTTCTTCGGTATTTTGCCCTGGAGCTTCATTTTTCATATCTAAATGGGCAGTCAACAACAAAAGGCTCTTCTTAATAGGGTTTCCATCACCGGCATTTGAAGTAACAATTGTTTTTCTTTGCTGCATACAGTACTTCAACCTTTTGCCAGTGAGAATAAATGGCACAAATGGCACAGGACCCACCTTGATTTAGGGGGCAGAATATTCATTACAGTTTACTACCTTCCAACTGTCCTCCTGCCCCAGTCATCATCCACTTTCCAGACACTTCTGAATGGGGTGAGTGAACACGAATGGGAACACAACTCACCTGTTTACTCATTTGGGCCATCTCTCTTACTGGTCCAGAGGCTGCAGACCCATCTGTCCTGAAGCAATCCACGATCGTCATTAAGACAACCAAAACAAACGAACAGCCAGCAGAGTCTGGTCTCGTACACATACAAACACAGCCCACGTCCTTCTGCAGGAATAATTATACACCTGAGCTCCTTAACTGTAGGAATAAAAAGAAAGACGTTTAAGAGAAGAGAAACCCTAGATAAAAGATGGCTGAAAATAGCAGTCACACAAAGCAGTGGAGCTGCTTAGAATACTAAAAGCAAAAAACCAAGTCAACAGTAATTACCAACATAAAAATGTTAGCTTTATTCTCTTCTCAGGTTTCACATACACATGCTGCATGCTAGCATTTTGGCTAGAAGGAATTTACTTAGGGAAAATCAAACCTGCTATTACCTTTAAAATCATCTAGTTTAATTTTAAGAATATTTTTAGTTAAGGGAGAAAATGAGGTTGAGGGAACATTGGTACAGTTCTTACTACAATCTGGAACGATGAAGGTAGAATGGATGGGAAGGCTCCCAGTTTCTCCCTTCACACCAGCGAGGGTCACATCTGTGCACAGAGTGTGTGACTGTTAAGAAGGTGTGCAGGGAACCTATCTCGAATAACCTCATCAGCAGCCTGGGGATCAGCAGCCTGGGGAACCTGCAATAATCACTATCAGAATCAATTCTCCTCAGTCAGAGTGAGCTGAGTTCCCGCTGTGTCTTCAGCATAGGGAGACCATTTTAAGACTAGGAAAGACCTAGAGACACAGTCCCTGCACCAATATGCTTCACTGATTAGTTCCTTTGGGAGTTGACTCGTCTGAAATAGGACATTTGTTCTAAAGGCCTATTTTACAAAGTATACATATAAACAAATTTCCATCTTTTGAATGTGCTGGTACAACTGACTTATTAAATTAGCCAGCCAAATCAGCTTACCAAATGAAAGAAGCTCAGTGTTTGGGGTGGGGGCGGGGGGGCAAGTTTTGATGCAAAGATGGAGGAGGAGGAGAGGGCAAGGTGCTTACAATGGCCTTTCAAAGAAGGTACATCTATATAATGAAGTATAAGAAAAGAAAAAAGAGAAGAAAAAAAAACCCAAAACAGAGTTGCCTTGGTGGCTCAGTCGGTTAAGTGTCTGACTTTGGCTCAGGTCATGATCTTGCGGTTTGTGAGTTCGAGCCCCACATCGGGTTCTGTGCTAATAGCTTGGAGCCTGGAACCTGCTTCAGATTCTGTGTCTCCCTCTCTCTCTGCCCCTCCTCTTCTCATACTCTGTCTCTGTCTCTCTCTCTCAAAAATAAATATTAAAAAAACCAAAAACAAATATATATGTATATGTATATATATATATATATACACATATATATATATGTACATATATATATGTGTATATATATAATTTGCCTAAGGTATACTGGAATACAGAAAATAAGAAAAATGATAGCTCAAAAGGGGCAGGGCAGGGTATGATGGGGTAGAGGAAGGGATAGATGGAGGTTAGATAGAAGTAAGACTTCTTAATGTGTTTTTGTTATATTGTTTTGATTTTTAAACTACATGACTATATTAGCTATATATATATATATATATATAAAATATATATAATGTAAATAAAGCAAAATAATAAATAAACCGTTCCTCTTTGCCACCTACTGAAATCTTTTTTTGTCCTTTAAGACCCAACTCAGAAGTCATCACATTGATTTACTCATTAATAAACATTAAAAACTATTGTGTGCTAGGGGCTGTGCCAGGTGCCCTCCATCCACACCTGGGGATATCCTGGTGAGCAGGGTTATAGTACATTGGCAGCTTGTTTAGGAGCTGGACCACTAAGCAGACAACCTTCTGTAAAGGAGAAGACTCTAGGAATTTCCTGAACCCTTGCACCCTTGGCTTCTCAACCCAAGACACTGACCTCTGCACTCCCAAACACAGTGGCTCCCTCCTGGATTAGGCTCACCATGTGTTTGTCAGGTGCCTCTTCTGGCCTGTGACTTTCTGCAAGGTGAGATCCCCCAAGTATATATATCTAAAGCCTCATAGCCCAGGTTATGACCCACAGTGGGCACCCAGTGAATGCTGTTTGAATGAATGTATTGATGAGATGCTTCCCACTGTGGGCAGCCCAGAAGGCAGCAAGAAGAGATTGGGTGCCCTGGGGGAAGAGGAAGACTCCTAGTGATGGCAGTGAATGCTAATGCCTCGGCCAGAGTGGGAAGGTATGGCAAAGTTCAAGATTTGCATCATCTTAGGACTAAACAGGAATAGATTTGCCCTATTCAACCTCTGCCCAGGAGCTGGGTCCTTCCCTGAAACCCAAACATATCAGCCCAGAACTCATCAGACTTTGAATCTAGCTGCTGGGCTGATGGAGCCCAGGCAAAACTACCTGTGTATCTCCCAGTTTAGCAAGTTCTCTTAGATCACCACTACTCACTCTCTGGGGACATGAAAATCACCAGACATTATAATGCAGATGAGGTCAAGTTCATGCTGCATGGTATGAAATACCAAGAAAATGGGATTCAGACCAAGAGACAGTACCACTACTTGTCTCAGAGATTTACCTCCTGCACTCTACCTGAAAGATTCTTAACTTGATCAATTTTGAATCCAAGCCCTTTGTTTTTCAAAAGTGTTGACTTTAAACCATTTTCTGAAAAGAAAAACATTTATTCATGTTTTGTGTCTTTCTTAGTTATGAATTGCTTTCTGGGGTCAATTTAAAAAGCAATTTGCAACGATTTAGCCTCTGGACTCCTATTCACAGCAGCGCGTTTCAGGTGGATAATTCTCCCAGCTTGGTCATCAAACAAACCATATACTTACAAGGTGGTTCCTGCACAGTAAGCATTTATTTATACAATTTTGCCCGTCATGACGATTCAGAGAGAGGCTAGCCAATGAGAACAGTCTCTTCTCCTGCTTTTAATCACTGTAGTCCTAGAGATGAATGAAAGTCCCTGGTGAGTGGGCACAAAGGGCCAGAATCTGCAAGGGAAGGTGGCCTGAACTGTCAGCTTCATCTCTGGATCTGATAAGCCTCAGGCCAAGTTGAAAAGAAAGTCACCAAGCTTGAAAAAGGAAGTCAGCAACCTGGGGGCCGCCAGCATCAGCATTAAGCTAATGAGACAGAGACAAATTAGAACCATTTTCAGGATCAACAGCTGCCCTTGTGCCTCCTTCTCACAACTGGCTTTATGTTTTCCAGGGGCTGCTGCAGGTACAGAGCTGGGAGGAGAGAGAAAATGAAATTCCACTAAAGAGGGAGCCCTGACAGGGTGGGCTACTTCAGAGTTGCCTCTCTGTTCACAAATTCCACTTGGGAGCAGAGGTAAGTCACAGAGCCGGGAGGATAGGAGGGAGAATTGATCCCAAACAGAAGAGGATAAATCAAGAAACTGGGAAACACAGTTGTCCAATGAGCAGAAAACTCAGACAAAGTAAAAATAAGAATGATCTAGAAAATGAATAAAGTAAGGGATGGAAAAAGGCAGAAAAGGACACACATAGGTGGTTTAGAATGGATGAGGGGATGCAGAATTGGACAAAAGAAGAGATATATAAAAGCATTATAAATAGAAAATAAGATGGAGAATTTATATATCATTTAATATATATATATAATTTAATATATAATTTATATACCATATGTATACTTATACATGTATATAGAAGTATATATTTAATAAATACATTTAATAAACAATATAAATTTATATATAATAAATAAATATATATGTTTATTTAGTAAATATAAAATATATTTATATATTAATATATAAAATAAGTAGTATATAGTCATTATAATAAAAAGAACGTGTAAAGTATAGAAAATTAAAGTCATCTATAATTTCCAACCAAACGCCTTCCTTCTAATAACCACTATTAACAGTCTGATGAATATTCTGCAGCTTTTCCCTTCTCTTCAGCATGTATGCAAGTGTAGGTATTACCATGTGGGGATAGGTTAGGAGAAGCGAGAGTGGCAAGAACACTTGGGAGGTGATTTTGACACTGGGGACTTGTCAGATCCTCTGGAGGCCACCTGCCAACTGTTCCTGTGCAAGCCCACAGCTCTAGAACCTGGGCCAGAGAGCAATCTCCTGCTCTGAGAGTCTGTGGGGGCTCATGGAGCAGGATGAAAGTTCTGGAGAGCTAGTGCCCCATGGGTATGAGATTCACACACCCAATGCCCATCCCACATTGGGGGATAAAGGTCCAGCTTCCTCTCCCCTCAAGGGAACCATTTTGAGGTGTGTCCCACATAGTGTCTCAAAGTGTCTCCAGTGGCATTCAGCTCCAATTGCCCCCAGTGGTAATCTCCTTATCAATGCACATTTTATTCCATATCCTTTCCTACCTGTCTCACTTTCCTGCATCCAAAACAGAACAAAATGAAGCAAAAAACCCCAAATGATTTGTACCCAAATCCTTGCCTCAGGATCTGCTTTGGAGGAAACCCAAGCTGAGATGGAAGAGAAGGCAATAGCAGGGGCATGGGGGGAGTGGGCAGGTCTGTGATACCTTTAGGAGGCAGTGAACATGACTTGCCCATGCAAAGGGAAAGAAGGGGGAGTGAGGAAGAAGGGCATGCCACAGTTGGACTGATAAATTTCCACCTGGTTTTGAAAAAAGAATAATTTGTGACATTATAGTTCTACTCTATAGTTTAGATGGAGTGAATGAAGAGCTAAGAGAATGGATAATAGAATGAAAATCTAGATGTAGAAGGAATTTAGCCTCAAGATAATGGGGAGAGAGTATAAAATGAGAAAACAGCAAAAACCACATGACAATTAGCTGCAGGGATAGAAAATGGTGTAAGGTGACATAGACTGAATGAGGTCATGTGTAAAACGAAATGAAGAATGGACAAGAAGTGAGGAAATATAGCAAATGAGATGGGGAATAAAGTAGTCAATGAGAGAAAAGATTACACAGTAAATTAGAGATGTTCATTTTATGGGCAAGGAAATGAGGAAATGGAAAGGAATAGTAATAAAATTAATCATGGCAACCAAAGATGTGGGAAAATGGATAATGAACGAACAAGTGGACAGAAAAAACGGAGGAAGAAATGAGAGAATGAAATATATATATATATATATATATATATATATATACACAGCCCCAAGTGATTGAGTGATTGAGACCAAATGATTGAGTGATTCTCCTTTGAGTAGACAAAGAAGGGGCAGACCTAAAGGTGGAAATAGGATGAAATCAAGGAGTGAAGGAACATCCAGAGAGAAATTAGCAGAATGAGAAAAAACAGACTTTAATCTTTCCAAACTTTTCCAAACTTTAATCAAGACCTTTTGTAACGTTATGAAGTTTTCTCCCGGAGCTGCCTGCTGCTTTCTCCCTCCAGCTGGATCCAGATGGCTGGACAGCCCTGAGGGAGAGAAGAGCCTGGAATTGTGGAGACAATGAAGAACAGCAGCCAGGAAGGACAAAAGTCGCTGAATTGTGGAGATGTGGCCAAAGATAATCTCCACTTTAAGGTCCCCCAATAAAGGTAAAACCCTAAAACTTATACTCGGCTACCTCATTTTCATTTGTCTGAACTTATTTAAAGTCAACGTGCTTTCTTCCCTATGTTAATTAGTCTCTCTGTTATTATTACAAGACCACTAAGTAATGTAATAATTATATGGTGGTAGTTTGCCAAAACGTCTCCACAATTCTTTTTAAGTCTGGCACACAGACACCCATCCAACTAAAGACAACATTGCCCAGCCTCTCGTGCTACTAGGTGTGGCCATGTGACTATTTGGGCTGTGAGCAGAATTGAAGTAGACCACTGTGGAGTCTTGCCTTCAACAGAACAGGCTATGAATTCTATGTTCTGTCTTCATTCCTGCTGGTTAAGAGACAGTGAAAGTGGCAGCAATTACCCCTTCAACCCAGCAATGGAAGCCACATGTTGTGAGGGTAGCAGGCAGAGCAGAGCCAAGCCAAGCAGAGCATTTCTACCTAATCTGCACCACATGTTTCTAGACTTTATGTGGGAGGGGAGGTCTCTCATAATTGACTATATTTTGAGGTTTCATTGTTATATCAGCTAAGCCAGTATTCTTATGCATTAAATGATCTTGGAACTTAAAGATACCACTGACTGCTTATTAACAAGGTGCAGACACACACACAGGCATGGTGCTATTCTAGAAATGGACATGAATTCATCTACCTTTTTGTGGGATCTTTCTCATGGCCTTTAACACATGTTTAAACTTCTAACAAATTTCCTCACTTTCTGTATTTCAGGAAGGCTGCCCTAGATCAAGAGTGAGGACTACGTCTCCAAAACAGCACAGTCTGGCTATGTGCTCTAATCCTTGAGCGAATTTGCCTTATGTTGTGAAGTGTTTTAAAACTTCTCTAAAACAAGAGAAATGTTTTAAAACTTAAGAACAGAGATTCCAGAACTAAACAGTCAGGGTTCTTAGCTCCACCACTTAGGAACTTTGCGATCTCAGGAAATGACTTACTTCTGTGCCTCAGTTTCATCATCTGTAAAAGGAGATGATAGTGCCATCTCAGAGATGTGGTGGGAATAACCTCAAGTAATATGTGCAAGGCACTCAGGGCAGTGACTGGAACAAAGTAAGGATGAAAGAAATGCTTTTTATGATAGCTTTTGTTTTTATTATTAGCATTTTGCTATCTCCAGAGTTGTTTGTAGAGCAGCGTGGGTTGGTAATATCCTCATTCAACAGATGAGGAAAGTGACTTGTTAAAACCCACACTGGTTTCTTAGAAAAAGATCCCAGGTCTGCTAGTTCCATGGATGGATCATCTCATTTATTATAAGTTGAATTTTCCCCCAAGTTTTATCTCCATCTTGGTGATGGAGAACTTTATGTTCCCCTTCCATGAGCCCCCACCCCTAAAATGTTAGCTATAAGCCTCATTATCAACAAGCACTTGTTAAGAGCTCAGGGCACAAACACAATTAAGTTAGCTCAAATAAAGTGCGAGAGAGTTAGTGTAACTTCCGCAGGTCACAGTGAATGTGTGGAGCTGAGACGTGAACCTTGGAAGTTTGGTTCTAGAATCTCTGTTCTTAACTCTTAAACGACGCCTGGGTGTCACTTCACAATTTAAATTTAAACTTGACCCAGTCCCAGGTTTTGCTTTTTTATAGCACTAATCTCAAGAGAAGAATTTGATTCGCCCCTCTTGGGTCTGATGTCTGCCCATCAGGTGTGACCGCAGGGTTGGGTTACTTGGCTTCCCAGAACTAACATATGAAGGGAGGCTAGTGGCAGTAGTTCCAAGAGAGAGCTTTAAACACAAAACCACTCCAAAACCTGTCTTCTAGAGCTACAATGTGCAAAGGAAATTTAGATTTGTGATTAAATAAGACAGTAAGTTGACCTGTTCATGGGAATTTTCGAGGAGAGAGACACAGAATTTGCTGTCACCACCATATAGTTAGGTTCACAGAGCCCATAAGAGGAGATGACAAGGTATAGAGAGAGAATATGAAGACTATAATACCTACAAAACTTCAGCGAATGAGGGAAGACAGTCCAATTAAAGAGACTGAGAGTCATGGTATCAAAAATTCCAGACAGGTAAAAGAAAAAAAAAAAGGAACTCAAAACTTTGCTCTGAATCTGGCAATTGGAAGGTCTGGCAACTTTGAGGAGAGCAAATTAGGGGAAAAGAGCCCAACATAGACAGGAAACTGTTGATCAGAGCACAGTGGAAGCAAGGAAGCAGGGACGATGAGTGTAACTACTTTTCAAGCTCCACTTGGAAGGAAAGAGAACTGTAGGCCTGTAAGTAGAGGGAAAGGGGTGCAGGGAGAGGGTTACTAAAATCTGTGTCTTAGAATAGATCTTGAGCAAGTTTTACAAGCTAAGGAGAGTCACTAGAAAATAACTGGTTGAAGATGAGAGAGAGGTTAATTGATACAGAGCAAAGGGTGATGGGATTGATTTGGGGCAGGAAGAGAGCTGCATCTTCTTTTAATTACCTGACAAGTTTCATAGAATTGATTGATCAAAGTCAAACTAATGTGAGAAGGTATTTTAGGAGTCCCAAATATTGTGGTTCTATAGTTGACTCCGGAACAACACATGTTGACCCCTAACAACATAGTTAGGGGTACTGACCCCCTGCATAGTCAAAAATCTGTGTATAACTCTTGATTCCCCCCAAACTTAAGGAATGGTCTACTGTTGACCAGAAGCCTTACCAATAACATAAGCAGTCAATTAATACATATTTTGTTTTTATATGTATTATATACTTTATTCTTAGAATTAAACGCTAGAGAAAAAGGAAATGTTATTAAGAGAGAGAACATCCATTTACAGTACAGTTTTTAAAAATCCATGCACAAGTGGATCTGTGCAGTTCAAACCCATGTTGCTCAACAGTCAACTATATCTCATATATGTATGCATGCATGTGTGTATCTATTTATTTTTGAAAAGCATGCTGGCTTCTTTTTTGCAAATTGGATTCTAGGACCCAAATGTGGAAGCAGATTGTAATACCCCCATGTCCTTAAAAATCAGTATTCTCTGTATTTTAAAAAGGAATTTCAGATAGAAGAGTTCATACTAATACTTCCAATTCAAATTCAGGACTACAAAGCTTTTGTATAATCGTCTCTACCTCAGGCTAATTGGATGATTGTTCTCTATAGAAATAAACAGTTACAGGGCAAAGCTTTCTGAATTCTGGCATTTGTGGGGCCCTCAGAGGACATGCCAGCTCCATGCCTGATCACCCTAAAATGAAGCCTGCTAATCGATAACCTGATTCATAACAGGTTCTTAATCAGTTTCAAGGCCTCATCCTTAAAAATGAATGGATATCCAAGAATTAGGAGACATGTAAGGAAAGCCTTCAACAGGAAAGAAAGGGAGCAAGAAAAACAGAGAGAAAATAACCCCAGAAAGAACACACAATTCAAGAAATGAAATCAAACTTGAAAACAATTATCCTTAGAGACATTTGAGAAGATATTGCATCATTAAAACCCAACAGAATGCAATGAACAAGAAATAAATAAAATTTTAAACATGCAAAGTCTTCCAAATTTACAGCCCACAGTATTTGTCTTAGGAAAGTACTTGAGGATCTCCAGAACAAAAATAAAAGAAACAAAAACCAAGAAGGAGGAAGCTGCACAGAAGCCTCAAGTAGGCTCAGTGGTGCAGCAAGAACTAAAGCCTCCAAGTATGGATTGTAACCATGAAATAAGCAAGACGCATTCATCCTAGAACCCAATGTTAAGTCCAGATAACAGAAACTGGCATCAGAAACAGAAACTGGGGGATGGGGGTGGGGGGTGGGGGGGGCAGCTGCCTATTCTTAACTGAAGCAGAGTAATCTTTCCCACTGCAGGTGGTGTCACCTTTCCAGTCCTTGAAGCCGGGCTGGTCCTTGTGGTCGTGCTGCAGACAGCAGTGGATCCAACCCGGGGAGATGCCAGTGAGACAACTGTGTCCTGCCCTAAGCAGCAAGCAGTCCAATGTCTAACAAGAGGGGTGAAGAATTCCAGGATTGAGGGCCTGGGGGAAAACAAGTATCCAAGGGATTGAATACTACCTGTGAGGGTGTGGAGTTACTTATGAAGACACCCTGAAAAACAAAGAGGTGTGGGGAAAACTCACCAACGGTGCATTAATGATCGGGAACATTGTCGCGGCAAGCACCTGCTTTAGACCGGGCACTATTCTAAACACTAACTTCTGGTAGCTCTAATCTTTACAACAATTCAGACATATGTACTATTATTATTTCCATTTTATAGACGATGAAACTGAGGCACAGAGAAGATTCATAAGCACTTGCCCAGAGTCCACAGTTAGTGAGCAGCACAGCCAGCATCAGACCCTGCCAGCCTGGCTCCAGCACCCGAGCGCTGGGAAGTAGTGCCCTAGACAAGGAGCACACTCGTGCACCTCCCCGCTGTGCTGAGAACAGTATTGACTTAAACACGACAATGAAAGCATGGTTTACAGACTGTCATCTTTTAGTATCAATTATAAACATAACTCCCCAAATCATTATGTTTTTAGAACGTAAGTTTCTGGCAATATAAAATTAAGTAGGAGTGGCAAAGTTGGGAAATGGGAAAGGAGGGTAGAGGAGAGGAGGAAAAAGTTAGGGGTGCTGATGCCCTCATTGTACAAAATAGGGAGTCGAGAGGTACCATCTGTAATTCATTTGCATGTTTAGGGACTGTCTCCTCAAAACTCTGATGTATGTGGAAAACTTGTCTAGCTTGTTCACTGCTATGTTCCTGTGTCTTACAAGAGTGCAAGGCACACGTCAGGCACTCGGGAGATATTTGTGGAATGATAGATGGATGAATGAAAGAAAGGGAGAGAGAAAATAGAGAGAAAGAGAGAGAGGAAGGAAAGGAGGAAGGGAGGAAGGGGGGAAGGAAGGAAGGAAGGAAGGAAGGAAGGAAGAAAGGAAATCTAGAGAATAGTACCTTTAAGTTTACAAAGGTAATTGATAGAGGGAATAAAAATAATAATAGAATTTTATTGGGAGGGATATGGGAGGTGTGGCTATTGCAAGTAATCTAAATCCTTATCTACCACAGACAGTCAATAAACAGTATCTACATTCGATTAATTAGGACATAGTGATACAGGCATATTATTCAGAAAAATATACATAAACACAAAGGAACTAAAAACAAGAAAATCCCTAAGTGGTAAAAGTGGCTGTTTTGGGCAGCACCTGTGTAGCTCAGTTGGTTAAGTGTCAGACTCTTGATTTCGGCTCAGATCATGATCTCATGGTTGGTGAGTTCGAGCCCCACATCGGGATTCTCTCTCTCTCCCTTTCTTTGCCCCTGCCCTGCACATGCTCTCTCTCTCTCAAAGTAAATAAGCTTTCTTTTTAAAAAGTGCCTGGTTTTACGCAGAGGATTGAAAGGTAGAGCAGGAGATAATTGATTTCATTATAAGCCCATACATATTCTTTTTTTCTCCATGTGCATGTGTTATTCTCATTTAAAATGAAATTTAGAAACAAATTATATAAAACATCATAAAGTTTATATGTACATATATACAAAGTTTTCATTTTAGGACAGTTTTAGGTTTACAGAAAAACTGTGAAGATAGTGCCATAAATCACACACTTAATCTACCCTATTACTTACATCTTGGATTCGTATGGTGCATTTGTTACAATTAATGGGCCAATGTTGATACAGCATCTTAAACCAAGGCCCATGTTTATTCAGACTTCCTTAGTTTTTACCTAATGTCCTATTTCTGTTCTGGGATCCTGCTCCCGGATCTGCTCCTCTTGGCTTCATTTGTCTCTCAGACATTCCTTGTTTTTGATGACTTTGAGGAATACTGGTAGGGTATTTTGCAGAATGTCCCTCAATTACAACTGATCTGATAATTTTCTCAAGATCAGATCGAGTTATGAATTTGGGAGATGAAGACCACAGAGATAAAGTGCCATTCTCGTTACATGTATCAAGGGAACGTGCTATCAGCATAACTTCATCACTGTTGATGTTGACCTAGTTCACTTGGCTGAGGTAGGTAGTGCTGCAAAGTTACTTTTCCTCCTTTTCATGCTGCACTCTTTGGAAGGAAGTAAGAATGTTCAGTCCACACTTAAGGAATGGGAAATCATGCTCTACTTCCTCAAGGGTGAAGTATCTGCATAAACTGTTCTGGATTCTTCTGCATAAAAAGCTCCTTTAAAAGCACAAGCCCTTGAGTAAAATGCTCTAATGACTTCCCAACTCTCCTCAGATAAATTCCTAACTCCACACCATGACTATAGCTCTATGCCATTTGGTCCCCACTTTCTGTGGTCTCCATGATCCACGGCCCTATTCAGTCTGACTCTACTCCCATTCCATTCTTCCCTTCTTGCAGTCACACTGGTCTACTTTCTGTTTCTTAAGAATGTCATTCTTCATCTTAATGGTTTTGCTGTGGCTGTTGCCTCCTATCTTTGCAGAGGTGGTTCTTTCTTGTCATGAAGGTCTTAGCTTACACGTCCCCGACGATGTAGCTTAAACCAGCCCCCAACTCATCCTGTTTCATTTCCATCATTTTACTTATCATGCTCTCAGTGATTTCATGATTGTACTGTCTCCCTCCACCCATCTAGTATGTTCAACCATTGTGAGCATAGTCTTTATCTGTCTTGCCTATTGCTGTAAAACCTATACCCAGAACTACTCCCGATACAGCTTCGGTACGTGATTTCATTTACCTTCCTCTAAAGGTAAATCAAAGGGGAGGATATAAAAATATGAAGTCAGTCTGCCCTCTTGAATCAGAAGCTTCTGCGATAGTTTTAGTAGTTGAGAAAGGGTTAAAGCTGATGGTTCACTTAGAAATCACTAAATAAAGGCAACATAGAGTGCACTTTTTTAAAAAAGTTCCTTTCAAAAGGAATTCATTATATGGCATTCTCCCAATAAAGCACAGAGCTCTCCACTGCCTGGCTTTTCAGTTTACTTTAAGTTAAGTGAACCGTAACTAAGTTGGGAGCTTCATTATATTTGCATGGTTAAAAGCACTGTCACCTCCAATGGTGTGTTTTAAATAAAAAGCAAGCTTCCAGGACTTAATATCTGCACTAATATATTCCATGGTCAGAGACCAAGTTGAGTGGGAAAGGAGCCAAACTCGTCTCCCCTTCCTCCTCTGTTGCACACAGCAGAAAGACTTTCAGTAGCTAGAACCAAACTTTCCAGGCTTGAACTGTTATTTTCATCACAGAGCTCCATTGACCAGCACCAATGGGCTCTGGTCAGATAGCCAGATGGACTAATCAAAGAAAGAGGAGTCTCTTTAACTAACATGTAGACATGCAGACAAATTATAGTTAGCAGAAAAGGGAGAGCAAAAGACACTAGGCAACTTGTTCCTTAAATGTATAGCATAGATTTGGTATGACCCAAGTTTAATTTTCACATAGCAGCTATGTATTCAGAAGGACTAGTATTTGTGGTCTATACACAGTGCTAAGCACTGCACTTTAACCCTTGCCTGACTACCTGATGGAACACTGGGGCTCTGGGACACATCAATGTCTTCCTCATAACCAGCTTCCATTGTCTTTTTCCCTCAGCCCCAAGGAGTGAGCAACCAAACCATAAATCACTGATGCTGTGTATAGAGTTTGGGAAGCCTTTGGGTCCAGGAATTCCATCACCTTGAGATTCTGTAATTTTCTATCACCACCCAATGATGGGAGTTCTTTTATTGTTTAGGATTATTTCCTCTTATTTATTTATATTATTGTTATTGTATTGCTTATTGTTACCTATTATTTATTTTACTATTGCTTATAATTCAATCCCGCATAGCTCTTGTAGACTCTTGTTACCTGCTTGTGCTCCAAGGCCATATGTTGACATCACATGGGAGACTGCTGGAAAAGAAGACTCTTAGGTCCCCCTCTTGATGTACTGAATCAGAACCTGCATTTTACCTAGATCTCCAGGTGACAATTGTTCCCATCTAAGTTTAAGAAGCATTTTTCTCATCCATCAGACCTGCCCCAAACCATGCAGATGGCAGACACCTCAGAGTAACAAGCCTCCAAAGCCCCTATACCATTCACAGCCTGGCTCTGAAGCCTTCCTCCATCTTGTTTGTTTCTGACACTATGGCTTGTCTTTCTTTATGTGGCCTCACTGCTTATGTATGGAATCTGACACTACTTCTGTGTAGAAGAAGTATTACTTTTTCTTCCCTCCTTAAACAGGATACAGATTCTTCTTCTGGTTCTACCACCAAGAGGAACAGGGACAGATATATAAGAAAGCAAGGGAGCTGAGAGAGGAACATAATCCATTTTAAAATGTCCCAAACCAGGGGTGCTGGGGTGACTCAGTCGGTTCAAGTCATGATCTCATGGTTTGTGGCATTGAGCCCTGCATGGGGCTCTGCGTTGACAGCATGGAGCCTGCTTGGGATTCTCTGTCTCCTCTTTCTGCCCCTCCCTGGCTCTCTCTCTTTCTCTCTCTCAAAATAAATAAATAAACATTAAAAGAAGAGATTCTCTCTCTCCCTCTGCCCCTCTCCCTCTCCCCTGCTTGCATTCTCTCTCTCAAAAAAAAAAAAAAAAACTGCTTAAAAAAAAAGGGTCTCAGGTGAAAGTAGTTTATTAGAAAGTTACAACTTTCCTGGGATACAAAAGAAAGTTGTGTCCCCAGAACTCAGGAACCAGGGCTGCCCCAGAGCCCTCAGCAGCAGTGATTTATGGACATTTACACCAGTGCTCCATTGTCAATGTCCTTCAGCTACCATTTAACTCTACTGTTATATTTCCTAGATCAAATTGAGTGAGAAAGAGAGAAATAGAGAGAGCATCTGATGGCTCAGTCTGGACCATGGAGTGCTTCTCTGTACATTAGGGTTATGCTCCAGATTGGTCCAATCGGCTGTGGTTCAGGGTGAGTTTGCAATGTCCAGTCCCACAGGTAGGGGTGATATAGGTTCTCTTGGATGGGAAAGTGGTTGGGGAGATTAGCATCTCTAATACAATACATTAAAAAAAAAATTTTAATGCTTATTTTTGAGAGAGAGAGAGAGAGTGAGAGAGAGGAGGGGCTGAGAGAGAGGGAGACACAGAATCTGAAGCAGGCTCCATGTTCTGAGCTGTCAGCTGAGAGCCCAACATGGGGCTTGAACTCATGAGTGGTGAGATCATGACCTCAGCTAAAGTCAGACATGTAATCGAATGAACCACCCAGGTGCCCTTCTAATACAATACGCTTTTGAAAAATGTTCACTTATTTATCTTGAGAGAGAGAGAGCAAGTGGGGGAGTGGCAGAGAGAGAGGGAGGCAGAGAATCTCAAGCAGGCTCTGCAGCTGTTAACACAGAGCCCGACACAGGGTTCTAACTCAAGAACCATGAGATCATGACCAGAACCAAAGCCAAGAGTTGGATGCTTAACCATCTAAGCCACCCAGGTGCCCCTAATATAATACCTTAAACCACAGTGAGAAGGATATGTGCTGAGCTTTGGGGTAATTTTTATTTCTCTATACCAGCTGGTCTATAATATATCCTTAGATTTCTAGGGTCACTAGAGCATGATGACTAGTTTAACATGGATTCAGATGTATTTATAATTGTCTTATGTATGTATAAAGCAGATGTGATCTTCAGTTGTACTGGGTATATCATTTCTTAAGACAGTATACAGCCCAAACCATCATATATAATAATCTATAAAAGATATAAATGACCATGGGGAAGTTTCAAATACATTAAAATATTAGTTTAGTTTAGGTTTAACTCAGAAGATACTATATTTCATTTCAAAAGTTTTAAATGAGTACAATTCCGGATCAGTCTATTTCAGTAGATGTCTTATTTAAAACTCTTGGTTTAGTGAAGAAAAAATTATGTATGGGTTTGGTTGAGAGTTCTGTCCGTAAGGATGGTTCATTCCTGTTTTTGTATACAGGATAGTCCTTGCAAGTTCTAGACATGCATATAGTAACACAAACAGACCATAATTATAATTCTCTGAAAGGAAGGGGAGAAAACTTAAAGCCCTTCTTGTTTTCCCTGTTGCCAGATTGGTTTCTTACTAACCCTTCTTGATTAATGGGTTTTGTGATATTTTAAAATTCTTTCTAGTAATAGAGATGCCAAACTGCCCTTGGTTAGAGGATTCCAATATGTTTTCCCCATGGGACGTTCTTCCATATAATTACCTGCAACCCCTCACATGGCAATTTACATTCTTAGCCTTGTTTTCAACAGCTTGGGAATATAGCTGGTTATTGTCTTTTGTCCACGGAGTAGATGAAGAAAGTCAACTTTCTTAAGTCTAAGATAAATAACCACACTTTTGAATACACACTCCTAAATGACAACAAAAGGTATAATTAACTTGTCCTCAGTTTGATACATAGGTGGCCTTAGAAACTGCAGGTATGAGGCTAAGTAAATCTGACAGCCATACCCTAATATAATGTTGGGCAGTCTCAAGGAAGCTGCCCAACACACAATTAGCAAGATGAAGGCACACGAAGCTTTTGTCTTCATTGAAAGGATATTGCTGCACCTGAATGAGTTCTCAAGGAAGTGGAGACAATTGAGAATGACACATCTCAGATGCGGTAAACCTTCATTAACAATAGTGTGCATTTGCCATATTTGTTAAGTGAATTGGAGTGGGGGCAGCAGTGTCAACACATTTACAAAACAGAGGAGAAAAGACAGTGAAATAGGACAATACTGATTTAGAATTCATGAAAAATTTGGACAGAGAAGATTACATTTACCTTCAATTACTTATAAAGAAAGGAGACATTTCAAAGCACATTAATAGGACATAGAGCATTTTAGGGAACATGTTTAGCTTGCTCAAGAAAATAAGATGCTCTGGTTCTTTGCATTTGATATGCAAATCTTCAATGATCTTTCTTTGTTTTTTTAAAATTTAAGAATTGTTGTCACATAATGTTACATTAGTTACAGGTGTCTAACATAGCAATTCCATAAGTCTATAGGTTATGCTTCCATCTGTTACCACACAATGCTATAATACCATTGACCACATTCCCTATGTTGTAACTTTTACCCCCACGATTTATTCATTCTCTTCCTTCTTTATCTATTAAAGCAACTTTGCCAGGAATTTTACATGCGGTAACATTCTTAATGATGTACTTAATAATTCTGTGCTTAAAAGTAATAGAATATTCTAACTCAGATTCTAATTTAATGTATTCTTTCCCATTTGCTTCATTTACTTAGACCTCACTACGTTGGTGATGTTCCAGAAAGAAATGCTCGAAGACAGTGGAGTAAAAAAAAATTTGTTTTAGAAAATACAATCTCACTAATAGGGAAACTCTTTTCATCCTGATCTTCAAGGAGAATGGAATCAGTGAACATATGCAGCAAGCTGGGAATTTTTTTACAAAGAGCCTGTTTGGACTTAGCTGAACTAATGTCACCTTCCTTGGGTATTTACCCAAGTCCTCAAACTTTGGAAAAAGGACAAAGTCTAGTCTCTTGAAGACTAGTTTGGATTTCTTGAGATAGGAGGGCAAAAGGTTATATACGACAAGGCAGGTTCAGTCAGAGGAATGTTCCATGAGGCTGACAGAAGTGGAATCTGTTGTCAAGGCCTTCAGATGCTCCCCTGAGCTCACTCATCCTGCTCTCATTCCCCCAGGGAATGCTGTTGTCCTGGTCTGGGCAGTGGCCTTGTGTGGTCAACATTGGCTCAGGCTGCAGCACTGGCTGTATTCTGTCATAAAAAAGGCCCGTGATCATTCTGCTCAGAGTGGAAAGCCTTGGTGAAAAGATGTCACAACACCCAATCTGGAGCAGAATCCTGGCTCTCCAGAAATGCACTGGGCTGCTAATCTCTGACCCCAGGGCTTCATCCGTTTAGTGATTCAGTATGCCTTTCTTTAAGAGCCTGACTAGCAAGATTTCAGCCTAGTTTGCCTTGAGGGAGTCTCTTAAAATGCTATTTATAGTGCATAATCAACATAATCCTATTTGCAAGTACAGTATCATACATAATGAACCATTTGATTTGCAAATTTCCTAATGCCATTAATCTGACAACTTTTGTGCCAGGTCAGACTGCCTGAGCTGCCGCCTTCACTAATAAAATCTCAAGGCTGACACCTTGGTGGTTTATTTCAAGAGTGTTGGTGTGGATTATAGGAAGGGAATGTTCTGTAAAGGGAGGTGTTCCTGGTACTCTTGGAGAGACTTCTGTTAGCTTGTTGCAGTCATTGAATGGTATAGGATAACGTGTTAGATAACAGAAACGTTCTGTTTCTGAACTGGCCCTTCAGGGCTGTGTGATTTTGGACCACTTAACATCTGAGGGCATTGGGCTAGTTGGACACTACAAGGAGTCCTTCCCAAATTCTCCACGGGAATGTCTTCTGCCATTCTCTCCATTTCCTGTGTGTGTACCTCCACCAGCTAGCCAATGATGCTCTATTGAAGTTACTTACTTCCAGTCTATTTCTCTCACTAGGATATAAGCTCTGTAAGGTCAGGGACTGGGTCTTATTCATTCTCAACCCCCGGCACCTAGCAGGTGACTGGTACATGGTAGGAAACCAACACATTTTCTGATCTGAGCCAAGGTAAGGTCTCTTCAAGCTATGAACACTCATGATTCTAAGTTAGGCACTATTCAAAGAATTGCAGGGAGAAGTCAAAATGGGAATGTATTCAGGAATATTTGCTGGTAAATGTGATCGTAGTGACCAAAAAAGTTGAGTTAATGATTCTCATCCTTGACTACACATTAGAATCATCTGGCAAATTTGACAACAAAGAAACAGAAACGATGCTCCTCTCCCCCAATCGGGTTCTGATCTAATTGCTCATCTTTCTCCCTATTTCCTTTCTATTTCATTATCCTGGTTCTTCCTTCCCCCTGGTTGATCCTGTGTGCAGCCAGGGTTGAGGAAATCTTACTGCTCCAAACCTTACTCAATGTGGATATCGAGCTATTCTTATCTATTAGAGTTTTTAGCTTCATACATAAAACATCAAAGTAATACATGCTCCTTGTATAAGAAACTCAGAAAATTACATATAAGTAGAAGATAAGGAAGAAGATAAAAATACCTGTCATTTTAGTATTCAGAGAGAATTACTTTTTTACATTTTGTTGTATCTCCTTCCCAACATACATCTTTCTCTCTAAGAAAAATGTAGATACTGTTTTGTAACTTGTTTTTTTTTTTCACTTACTAGTATTGTAAACATCTTTCCATGTCAATAAAAACATTTCTTTGCTAGTATTAATTTTTCATAGGCAGAACTGAGTTGTATTTCCTTCAGCCTCTTTCTTTATAGACCTAAATAAGGTGCATTGGATACATTTAGAATTGAAATTTGTTTTGAAAACAGTGTTGTTTTTCTTAACATCTCAAACAACCATTTCCCACAGAATGCATCTAGTAAGGAATATTTTCTACTTTTTGGCTATTTATTCCATTGTATATGTAGCTTTGTGGATACAACAGTAGATCTGAGAATAAAAGACCACACTAAATTGGATTTCTGTGATTCTGGTAACACAAAACAGCCTGTACTTACATACTAAATTTCCTTAGAGATTTTCGTAAGATAACACAGGTTTGAATTCTGTACATACGATATACAAACCTATGGTACCTGGGTGGCTCAGTCATTGTCCTATTCCCAATATGCACAGAACAAAAATTTTAAATAAAATAAAATAAAATAAAATAAAATAAAATAAAATAAAAGTTTTTAGAAAGGATATGCAAAACCATAGTACTCAGATATCAAATGGTACAAATTTTCATATGTAAATATAAAATTAATAAACTTAGTGTTTAACCTAAATTGTAGTCTAGAAAGAGAGCAATGAAGTTGTACCCTAAATCTTTATAAAGAGTAAAAAGACAAATGAAATAATTAAAAGAAAAAAATCACCAGAGATGCCCGTGGAAATTGTCAGATTATCCAAGAACCTCCTGGATCTCTTAGACATTCTGAATCACAACATTTTTCTTCCTTCCATGCAACTCCCCACCACCCAGAACAAAAGTTTGAGAAGCTCTGGAAACCACCTGCTGTTTGGAGCCACTATACTAAGACTGATACTAAACACTAACACAGAGTGGATTTAATCTGGTCTGTCCCAGGGTCACCACTTGCTCCCTTGGGGAATATGGGAAAGTCCCTAGAAATACCACACCCCAGACTCACCCAGGCAGTGTCCTGTCCATCAACAGACACTTATCCTGCTTACCATCTCTCATGCATTCCTGTAAACCCTGCCCCTGAGTTGAGTGAAAAGCTGTTAAATGGAAAACTACCGTCACTCATCTTAATAGGAAAAATTATGTTTAATTTCATCCCAATCCAGGACACTAAACCACATTTTACTAACACGGAAACATTTCAGATGAATGACAAAAGACAAATTATTCTAAGTCATACATAACAATGTGAAAATAAATACATATAATTTGTCGATGAAAAGTGATAAAAGTTTACCAAGGGAGGGAGAGAAGCCTGGATAGTAGTAGCTGGTGGTGAGCAGAGGAGGGGTGTCAGGTGATTGTCACAGGCAAGGTTTCTGAGGCTGAGGAGTGCACTCAGACTGCATTTAACAATAAAATGAAAGCACAGAACACCTTTATGGCGATGTAAAGGTGAGAGGCTTTGGAAACGTGTGGAGATGGCGTGTGTGCACCACACACAGAAGAGTCATAAAACTGCGACCCTCTCACCCCTGTCATATGGCACACACACCAGAGCAAAACATCTCTGGTTCGTCCAAATATGGAGCACAATTCACATTAGTCCATGGAATACCAGCTAACTAGAAACTGTTTTACTGAGTGTGTTTTTGATTGAAATCATAATGTTGCAATAGCACTTCTCATTTATTTAGTGTGTTTTTTTAATGCAAATCATTATACCAAAAGAAAAAACAATTAAAAGGGGTGTCATTGTCTGAAAACTGGTTTAATTTTTCGAAAGCCATGATGGTGAAGTGTCATTAACTGAAAGTCTGTCAGGTGAGTCTGGACAAATGTGCCCTAGTCAGAGACGTGCTTTGGTCCTTTAGAAGTGAGTAATGTAAGTTCCGGATGTTTCATTTGTATGGCTCATTTCACCCATCTGGGTAAAGTCCAGGATTTCTCATAATGAGTCTGCTTTTTAATTTTCCTAATTTTAATTTCCATTAAAGAGAGTTTACTGGTAGCTCAAAAATTTGAGTGCAAGATGGATTTAAGGTAATTGTGGAATGTATAATGAACACACAAAAAGCTTATAGAAAAGCACATGGCACTTATTACATTTTTCAGGAATAGTTGAGTTTTACCAAATGGCAGCGATCATTCACTTCTTCAGCCAGTCCTTTGTTGCTATGTTAATAGCTCAGTCATATATGCAGTCATTTCCATGTTTTAGGCATTAAGCACTCTATTTTGTTAGAGCATGGGAAACTTCTGACATTAGGAAATACACATTTCTTAAATATGCTTTACTAATTGTTTGACATTACTGCTAGTCAGAGTAGCACCGTTAGTAAGGGGATGAAGGATGTACATTTCTAAGCACAGAAGAAACCTCTGGTCTTTCCATTTAACAAGTGTAATCACTGCGTGTTAACCAAGTAAGAAACAAAATGAAGCAGCAAGGAGTAGTTTTAATTTTGCTATTCTCTATATGGGAAATAGGAAATAGTATGGCTCCTTTTCTTTCTTGTGGAAACAAAACAATAGTAAGACTGTAAAAGAAAGCATTCTTTTCACAGTTCAAGCAACCTACCAACTTCCAACCTCCTACAAATCCAGCTAGAGCTATGAGGGAAAAGAGGCCTCCAGTGATTTGGTTTTTGGAGGGGAAATGGGGGATGGGCTTGGAGGGCAGTGTATCATGAAGGTCTTGTCTTGCTACTCTGCATTTTTACCTTGGATTTATTGGGTGTGTGCTTTTCCTCTCTGTAATACATTATGCACTCCCTCTAGTGTCAGAATTTGTATATGATCCGAAACCCAGCTTGACAAAGTGCTGCTATAAACATTAGAGTAAGGTTCAGGCTCCTAATTATGCCATATTTCAAAGATATTAAAGGCCACCTAATAACATGAAGAACAGCCCTGCATGAAGACGCTCTGGCTCAGAAAAGAACGCATATTTTAACCTGTGTTATGAGGAGAGTTCTTCCAATTTTCCTCTCCTCTTCAAAGTGTCTATAAATAAGCTTAGAGCATTATTAAAGCTTTAAATTCCTTTAATAATCTGAAGTATTTATTAATTCTAAATTCTGTAGCAACAACCAAAAAAGAAAAAAAAAACCCACATAAAAACAACAACAACAAAAACAACCAGAGATGAAAGAAAGTCTCAGACAGAAAGGAAAGCCTGTAGGAACATCATGAAATGTGTTGTCATTGAGATTTTCAGAAGCTTATTAGCTATTTTATATCCATTTTTCTTTTAGGAACTGAGAGGTATAATGGCTGTTGTTTGATTCAGTCACATCCTATAAACTCTGCTACTGCTGGCTTACCTAGCACAGATCCCCTTTCTTCAACTAACACACTTCTTTGGCCATTTCTTTCCCACCTATCCTGGATGCCTTGAGGAAAGCTGACACTCTGGCCCTGAGTGATGTGCTGGCAATTCCCATGTCCTTCCCAGTGATGGCTCAGGAACAGGCACATGACCCAATTTTGGTCAATAAGATGCATCAAAGAAACATTCTTCTTCAGTCTTCTGTCCCAGCTTCCAGAAGTGATGCTTTTCTTTTGGATGCTGATATGATGGCTGGAACTGCAGCAGCTATCCTGTTAGTGTGAGAATGAGGTTGACATTGGAGGAGATTAAGGGCAAGAGAATCACAGGGTCATGCAGCAGGTGTCCCCTGGATAAGTCCACTCCAGAGCCTACCCTGTGGATGTGTTACTTAGTATGGGAGCCAACATATGCATGATTATTTAAGCCAGTTTAATTTGGGGGGGGGGGTGTTATTACTTATAGCCAAAATGATCTCCAAACTTATAACTATTGTCATACTTCATTAAGCAATCTTCTTATATTGAAAACCCAATTACATATAAATCTAGTTTTACATCCATTTTCATGAAAATTCATGCAGAAAAATACAGTAAAATATAATGGTTAATTAATGAGGACTGTATTTGCTGTCTAGCACGCATAACAAACCACCCCAAAACTTGGCAATCTAAAATAATAATAAATTTTTACTATCTGTAAGAGTTTCCATGGGTCAGGAACTTGAGAGTAATGTACCTGGGTGGTTGCAGTTGAGATGTCAGCTGAGACTACACTCATCTGAAGGCTTGACTGGAGCTGGGCCATCTGCTTCCAAAATGGATCACTGACACAGCTGGTAAGTTGGTGCTAGATGTTGGTGAGAAGCTTCAGTTTCTTCCCACATGAACTAATCCACAGGCTGTTTGAGTGTCCTTAGACATGACCTCTGGCTTCCCCAAGAGTGAAGGATCTATCCAAGAAAGTGGAAGCTAGGTAGAGGCTATTCTTTTCATGACATAGCCTCAGAAACCATATAAGCATCATTTCTACCATATTCTAATCACTAGAAGCAAATCTCTGAGTTCATCCTTCAATCAATGGGAGGCAAATAGGCTCTAACTTTTGAAGGGAGGAAGGTTAAAGAACTTTAAAACCACCATGAGGATGCTCATCTACAGAGGATATACTGGGGATCTTCACTGAGCTGTATATTCCTTAGGTCTCTAGGAGTACAGGTGTAATCATACAGCCAGTACTTTTTATTAGCTGACAGGCACTCATTATATATATGTAGCCATATAGTTTGCACAACTCTATGAGTTAAGTGCTATTATTTCATTTTGTGTTTTTTTTTTAATATATGAAATTTATTGTCAAATTGGTTTCCATACAACACCCAGTGCTCATCCCAAAAGGTGCCCTCCTCAATACCCATCACCCACCCTGCCCTCCCTCCCACCCCCCAACAACCCTCAGTTTGTTCTCAGTTTTTAACAGTCTCTTATGTTTTGGTTCTCTCCCACTCTAACCTCTTTTTTTTTTTTTTCTTCCCCTCCCCCATGGGTTTCTGTTAAGTTTCTCAGGATCCACATAAGAGTGAAACCATATGGTATCTGTCTTTCTCTGTATGACTTATTTCACTTAGCATCACACTCTCCAGTTCCATCCACGTTGCTACAAAAGGCCATATTTCATTCTTTCTTATTGCCACGTAGTATTCCATTGTGTATATAAACCACAATTTCTTTATCCATTCATCAGTTGATGGACATTTAGGCTCTTTCCATAATTTGGCTATTGTTGAGAGTGCTGCTATAAACATTGGGGTACAAGTGCCCCTATGCATCAGTACTCCTGTATCCCTTGGATAAATTCCTAGCAGTGCTATTGCTGGGTCATAGGGTAGGTCTATTTTTAATTTTCTGAGGAACCTCCACACTGCTTTCCAGAGCGGCTGCACCAATTTGCATTCCCACCAACAGTGCAAGAGGGTTCCCGTTTCTCCACATCCTCTCCAGCATCTATAGTCTCCTGATTTGTTCATTTTGACCACTCTGACTGGCGTGAGGTGATATGTGAGTGTGGTTTTGATTTGTATTTCCCTGATAAGGAGCGACGTTGAACATCTTTTCATGTGCCTGTTGGCCATCCGGATGTCTTCTTTAGAGAAGTGTCTATTCATGTTTTCTGCCCATTTCTTCACTGGGTTATTTGTTTTTCAGGTGTGGAGTTTGGTGAGCTCTTTATAGATTTTGGATACTAGCCCTTTGTCTGATATGTCATTTGCAAATATCTTTTCCCATTCCGTTGGTTGCCTTTTAGTTTTGTTGGTTGTTTCCTTTGCTGTGCAGAAGCTTTTTATCTTCATAAGGTCCCAGTAATTCACTTTTGCTTTTAATTCCCTTGCCTTTGGGGATGTGCCGAGTAATAGATTGCTACGGCTGAGGTCAGAGAGGTCTTTTCCTGCTTTCTCCTCTAAGGTTTTGATGGTTTCCTGTCTCACATTCAGGTCCTTTATCCATTTTGAGTTTATTTTTGTGAATGGTGTGAGAAAGTGGTCTAGTTTCAACCTTCTGCATGTTGCTGTCCAGTTCTCCCAGCACCATTTGTTAAAGAGACTGTCTTTTTTCCATTGGATGTTCTTTCCTGCTTTGTCAAAGATGAGTTGGCCATACGTTTGTGGGTCTAGTTCTGGGGTTTCTATTCTATTCCATTGGTCTATGTGTCTGTTTTTATGCCAATACCATGCTGTCTTGATGATGACAGCTTTGTAGTAGAGGCTAAAGTCTGGGATTGTGATGCCTCCTGCTTTGGTCTTCTTCTTCAAAATTACTTTGGCTATTCGGGGCCTTTTGTGGTTCCATATGAATTTTAGGATTGCTCGTTCTAGTTTCGAGAAGAATGCTGGTGCAATTTTGATTGGGATTGCATTGAATGTGTAGATAGCTTTGGGTAGTATTGACATTTTGACAATATTTATTCTTCCAATCCATGAGCAGGGAATGTCTTTCCATTTCTTTATATCTTCTTCAATTACCTTCATAAGCTTTCTATAGTTTTCAGCATACAGATCTTTTACATCTTTGGTTAGATTTATTCCTAGGTATTTTATGCTTCTTGGTGCAATTGTGAATGGGATCAGTTTCTTTATTTGTCTTTCTGTTGCTTCATTGTTAGTGTATAAGAATGCAACTGATTTCTGTACATTGATTTTGTATCCTGAGACTTTGCTGAATTCATGTATCAGTTCTAGCAGACTTTTGGTGGAGTCTATTGGATTTTCCATGTATAATATCATGTCATCTGCAAAAAGCAAAAGCTTGACTTCATCTTTGCCAATTTTGATGCCTTTGATTTCCTTTTGTTGTCTGATTGCTGATGCTAGAACTTCCAGCACTATGTTAAACAACAGTGGTGAGAGTGGACATCCCTGTCGTGTTCCTGATCTCAGGGAAAAAGCTCTCAGTTTTTCCCCATTGAGGATGATGTTAGCTGTGGGCTTTTCATAAATGGCTTTTATGATCTTTAAGTATATTCCTTCTATCCCGACTTTCTCAAGGGTTTTTATTAAGAAAGAGTGCTGGATTTTGTCAAAGGCCTTTTCTGCTATTATTTCATTTTGAATGTGGGAACTCAGTTACAGAGTTCAGCTTGTCCAAGGTCATATAGCTAGTAAGTTTCAGGTATAGGATTTGAACCCAGGCAATCTGGCTGTATGGTCTGTGCTTTTAAATATCTCATATTTTCTCCTTGATAGTCTACACCTGTAGGTGTAGTCCAGGAAAAAATTGGTAATTATCTATATTTCACTGGCTCGTTGCCTTCTCATGAAGGCCTTAGACCCCCACATAGTCCTTCCAAACATTCCCGGCAGTTGCCAAGGGTTGTATATTATGTGCTTATGAGAGGCTATTATGTGGCATCAGCCATGCCCTTCCCTTCTCCTCTTCTGGCTTCCTTTCAGGTTACTATTAAATATCAGTATCTCCCCCTACATGGTCACTGTATAGAGGGGCAAGAAGCCAAGTACTCAGAGAACTTTTAGTGAAACAACTATTTCTGTTTGTACTTTGATGTTCCCCTGTAGTCCCTCTACCCCAGGCGGAAAACGCGAAGCCCATTTTCCTCATGCCTTTCTGCAAACAACCTGCACCCTCCTGTTCTCAGGAAGACCTCCTTCCTTGGAGGACTGCAGCCTTCACACAAGCCAGCTCTGGCAGACCTTCCTCACTGGTTCACCAGACGTGTCTGGATGGTCCAAACCTCAGGGACAAGGCTGAGATCTTATATAGGATTTCTAACACATTAAAAAAGTGAAGGAAAGAAAGTGCTACAGGATAAAATTACATTTCAAGAAAATGGGAGTATTCATAAGTAATTCTCATGTATAAATAACTCATTGCCTTACACTGAAATAAAATTTCTCATTGGATACTTTAGACATTTTGGATATGCCCATTAGTTACAAATCTTCTCACCACATGCTCCTGAGACTTCTCTAGTTGCTCTTCCCAGGAGTACTCATTGAGCAGCTACTGTCTTCCAGGCAAATGCCACACACAGGGAAGCCAGCATGAGCAGACACACATGGCCCCCAATGTTATGGAGGGCTAGCTAAGTGCGGAGTATGGAAAGGGGACTGCCATTTACAGATCCTATTACTGAAGTGGGAACTTGTGGCTTTGAACATTGATTGAAATCTTTTAACTTCTAGATCTGATGTATTTCACTGAAAGTAAACTAGGAGGCTTTGGAACCAGGTCCACTGAAGTCTTGTCATTGCAATTCTGGCTCCAAAGCCCTGTATGCCTCACAGGGGCATTGACACAGAAATTAGAGGTAGATTTTTAAAAAAGAAAACCTGGGAAAGAGGCATAAATTTGTTTTCAGCTGAGTAGGGGAAAAGTCTCCAGCCCACATCAATTTCTGTCTAATTTATAGTGTTAATAAAACCTGTACCACACTATTTAGTCCTTGATTACTGCTCATGCACTGTCTGGTACAATTTTAAATGATTTTAAGTCCATTCACAAACTGGCCACCCAAGAAGCTAGTTAGCTCCTTAGAGGAAGGGAGTCACCTTTCTCTTTGGGGCTGGGCTCAGGCTGGCTCTGCAGTGCACCCTCAGTGAATGTAAATGGAAGCTGATGCCACAGCTGATGTCTTTGGCTTCTCTAGGTTGTTCTTGCCCCTTTTATTCTTCAAACCCATCATTCTGGACTTGGCCTTGTGACCCCCACATCCTCCTCTTATCCCTACCTTCTTGGGTCCTGTTTGTGTTAACCTCTTTTCTCAGTCCTTTCCCGAGTTTGAAGGTGATTTGCTTTCCATTCATTCACAGAGTACACGTTACTGTGCATTACTATATACCAGACACTCTGCTAGGCATACAAAGGCAACTAGCTCCTTGCCTTCAAAGGGATTATAGTCCCATGGGGGGGGGGGCGGAGATACAAGTGAATCAAGGGTATAGTATCACATGAAAAGCACCAAGACAGAGGGAGGGTCTGGGTGTTGTGAGAGCCCCAGGGAATGGCAAAGGAAATCAGATGGGAGCATTAAATCAGATTTCCCTGGGGAATGAGGAGAAGGGATGAACATTTTAGAGGATAAATTTGTGATAAACAGATGATCCTAAAATATCCAAGCTACCAAAAGTCTAAGTAACTTAATCCAGCTGTCATACTACAGATGAGGAGAGAGATCCACTGAGGGTAAGGTCATTGTCAATTTTTGCAAACCCTGCTGCTGGCAAAGCCAAGGCTAGAGCTGAGAATGTGGGGTAGCCAGATTTGGTGACGAGGGGATTACAACTCCAGTCTGAAGTGAACATGGAAATAGGAAAGCAGTTAGTATAACTCAGGTGAGAACTGAGAGAAACAAGATGCTGGCATGTACCAGATGCAGGGGGAAAAGTGGCCAGATTCTACCCACATGTAATGGGAAAAGCTAACAGAATTGGCTCATGATCTAGATAAGGTATATGAGAGAAAGAGTCCAGGATGGCTGTAGGTTTGGGCCTGAGCAATTAGAAGCTTGAAGTTTTTAACAACTAAAATGTAGAATATGGTAGAAAAAAATAGAGGAAAATTAAGATTTGTTTGAAACATGTTAAATTTAAGATGCCTATTAAATATCCAGGTAGAGATATCTAACTGGCAACTGGATATACAAGCCTGGCGTTAGGCTGGAGGTGAACATTTTGGGTTCATCAGCATGTAGAGGGAATTTAAAGCCATAAGAGGATGAAATCTCCTAGGGAAGGAGAGAAGACAGATGAGAGAAGGGGTCTGAGGACTCAGCTTTGGACACACCATTGTTCATAATGGGAAAGATGAGAAGGAACCAGCAAAGGGAACCTCAGAATGAGCAGCTCTTAAGGTAGGAAGAGAACCAAGGGAGAATAGTTTCCTAGGGTCAAGCTAAGGCTGTCTCTCTAGGAGGATGGAATGATCTACTCTCAAATTATGCCAATATGTTTAATTAAATGATTAGTGAGAAATTCCCATTGACTTTGGCAAGATGGAGGTTGTTGAAGACCTCAACAGAAGCAGTGTTGGTGGAGTGACGGGGACAATAGGCTGAGTGGATTCAAGAAATAATGACAGCAGAAAACGTTGAGACAGAAGACTCTTCAGAAGATTTCTACTGTGAAGGGCAGCAGAAAAATGAGGCAGTGTCTAGAGGAAGATGTAGTGTCCAGAGAGTTTTCTTTCTCAGATGGGAGGTTACAGTCTCTTTGTGTTTCATGGGAATGATCCAGAAGATGGGGTGCAATTACTGATGCAGAAGAAAGAAGCTACACCTGAAAGAGCTACCTTCAGAGTAGGAGAGAGGGTGGGAATGAGTGCTGGACCAGTGGGGTGGTCTCAGGTAGATCCATAGTGGCTCACCACTTTAACAGGAGAGAAGGCCAGTTCAGGTAGGTAAGTGTATGGTTCTGGTGGTGAGAGCATGTGAAAATTTGTTTCCGATCATTTCTGTTTTCTCAGTGAAAGAGGAAGCAAAGAAAGAAAATGAGGCCGAAGTTTTGGATGTTTGAGAAGAGAGGAAGAACTTTAAGAGTCATTTAGGAGACTGGGACTGTCAACTGACTAGGACAATAGAGCGGGACTTCAAGACTAATGTTAGAGTTTTGTGCTCATCTATTTACAATGAGGCAATCAGCACAATTGTGTGTCTTCCTTCAGTCACATTCAGCTGTTTGGGGACTTGTGCACAGTAAACAGAGAGTTGGATTTAACCAGGTATATTAACCATGCGTTTCCCAAATTTGGCATCTGGAATCTTGCTGACCCTAGAGAGCCTGCCCATCCCAGGGCTGCCAATTCCTAAAGATAAAGGACAGGCCTGTGAGCATGTCTTGCATATGCAAACCAACCAAATGAGAGCCCATACCCTAACCACCTCCTGTACTGGCTCTCACACACAGGGCCACGAATCCCCTAATCACTCAAGAGCAGATACCAGGGACTATTAGGGACAGCCCCTATGGCCCTACAGCCCTCTGAAATTACTCAAACTAGCCAATCCTAAACCTGCCTACTTGCCTCACTCATTCCTTCCTGTGGAAACCACAGTAAAGGCTCTTACTCATGTTTTGCCCTGGCTCTCTCACTCCTGACTAACCTGGTGATTCTCTGTGTAATTCCCCCTGTGATAGAATGTGCTCCCTTCTCTTGGCATCTTTGAAACAAATTATCTTTTCAATGGCAGTCATCTCCTGATCTGTTGGCCTCACCATATTGAATAATAATAAAATGTACATTTAAAACCTTTTTAGAGTTTACTTATCTTGAGAGAAAGAGAGAGAGGAAGAGAGAGAGGGAGAGAGAGAAGGAGAGAGAGAGAATCCCAAGTAAGTTCTGCACCATCAGCACTGAGCCTGATGTGGGGCTTGATCTCATGAACTGAGAGACCATGACCTGAGCTGAAATCAAGGGTCAGTTCCTTAACCAACTGAGCCAACCAGGTGCCCCCCAGAAATGTACATTTTAAAATACAGGATAAACTAAACTCAACTAAACTAAAATAAACTAAAATAAAATACAGTATTGTGTTTTATCAGGGACGAGGGAGTGAGTGTAAGGATGGACCAAGGACTCTACACTGGAAAAGAAAGAAATCCAGCACATAAGAGAAAGGGATAGTAAAAGTAGTCCTGTCAATAGATTAGGGGTCTGATGAGTTGGAGAACCATTGGAACCGAGGTACTGGGATGGGGTAGATTAAAAAATAGGGGGTGTTGGTCAGACAGTGGGATGACTGAAATTGAAAGCATGGAGAGAGGGCATTTACTGACAATGACTTGGTGTAGGGTATGGCCATGGGGGTGGATTGCTGGCAGGGGGGTGACCGTGTGGAAGATGATCAGAGGAGTGGAGGCCAAGGATGCAAAAGGGTTTTAGAAGAATCATCTATGTGGATACTGAAATCAACAAGAATTATATCAGGGATAATGTTGAGGGGGAGAGAGTGGATCAGGTGCTAAAATCCTCAAGGGGTAAGGAGGAGTGACCTGGATGTGAGTAATGGCTATGACAGTTTTATTACAGTCTTTAAAGGCAGTAGTACATCAGACATGAATCTGGGCATAGCACCACAGCACACACTTCCTCCTAGAAATCAAGTAGGGGGGGGGGCATGTATATTTTCTGGCAGTAAGTATAACACTTCTTTCATAGATACCAGTTAGTGCAGCTGCATCCAAGCTGCTGTTCCATATTGCTTCAGAATTTCCCAGAGATGCCTGAGGGACTGCCCACTGTGTGCACGTTGTGGGGAGGGGTGGTGCAGGCGTGGAAAGGGATTGTCTAGTGAAAAGGAGAACAAAGAGATGGGGCTTTGGGTTCTCCGCTCTAGGTCCATCCAACTTGAGAAGCTCTATTTTTCATTGTTTATATTTGGGGTTTTCCTTAGCGGTGTCAGATGTACATAAGATACTTGCAACTCTTTCAAATTTTTCCATGTTTATGAATTTAGGGTTCAAAAAGGATTCCAAACACATTCCTTGCAAATGCCATCAGTTTACTGAATGGGTTTTCATTGTGTAGAACAATTATGGTAAGGGACAGAGGATTTAATTATTTATTATTACTTTTAATGTCTATTTCTTTTTTGAGGGAGAAAGAGAGAGAGACAGAGCATGAGTGGGGGAAGGGCAGAGAGAGAGGGAGACACAGAATCCGAAGCAGGCTCCAGCTTCTGAGCTGACAGCACAAAGCCTGACGCTGGGCTCGAATTCATGGACCGTGAGATCATGACCTGAGCTGAATGAAGTTGGCCGCTTAACCGACCGAGCCACCCAGGCACCCCAGGGACAGAGGATTTAAATTAAGGCACATATGAACCTGTGAATTAATGGATTGGGTGATAAAGATATTCTGGTCTATTTGAAATAAACTTTTCAGGAATTCCTCTTTTATTGGGAACAATTTATTTCTCCCATTTTATTTGCAAAGTTTTTATCCCAGTAAGTGACACTGGAGTTAGGCGGAGGTGTATAACACATACAGACAAATATAACCATTGATTTTTTTTTTCACTGATATAATTTTATTGTGGCATATGTTTTGTCGAGATGTTGTGACATTACCTCAGGAAAGTCTGATACATTCTCCTAAGTCTACAATGTAAATGTTTTGACTCAGCAAATGTTTCCTTCAGGACAAACATTGAAAGTTAGCAAAGCCATTTTGCTAAAAAGTCTCCTGGATTATATAGTATTCATCTCCAATGATTAACCTTGACCACGGCAAACTTGTTTTGTTTTGTTTTGTTTTGTTTTAAATCATAGAGAAAATCTTAGGGTCTTATGGCTACACCTCTATGTGAAGTCAAGAAATTGATCTTGTCCCCATTTATTTTCCCTTGAGAAGGCAATCTCCCCCCTTCTTTTTATTTTTTTTTAAATTTTTTTTTCAACGTTTTTTATTTTTATTTTTGGGACAGAGAGAGACAGAGCATGAACGGGGGAAGGGCAGAGAGAGAGGGAGACACAGAATCTGAAACAGGCTCCAGGCTCCGAGCCATCAGCCCAGAGCCTGACGCGGGGCTCGAACTCACGGACCGCAAGATCGTGACCTGGCTGAAGTCGTGACCTGGCTGAAGTCGGACGCTTAACCAACTGCGCCACCCAGGCGCCCCTCCCCCCTTCTTTTTAAAGCGAACTCCAAAAGGTGTCCCACCAGATGAAATGAACAAGCAGTAGCTCTCTTGCTCCAGTGCACAATGTACTGATTCAAAAAAGGCTTTGCTTATCTGGTATTTGGGTAAATTTGCTTGAGAATAATAAAATTGGCTCACTCAGTTTTCCTCTGAAGTTCAAACACGCCTGGAGCAGCGCTTGTTCTGGGGATTTCTGTGCAGATTAGATTTGAGCTTCTCAGGCCTGGCTGTGCAGAGTGGCACCTGCAAAGGCCACAGACAATTTATCTGTGCTTGTGCGGAAGCCTGGACTTGATGTGCACGGTTGTTCCTTAATTACAACTGCCTGAGAAGGTTCAAAAAATTCTTTGTAAATCTGTGTGAGGTTTTTCCTCCATTCTTCTAAGAAGCTGGACAGTGGACATTCCTCTCAGCTGGTAATATTGAGACTTTGATGCCAGCTGCCATCAACTGTCACAGATAGTCTGGGTCACTGGATCCGGTGGTGACTCTCTGAACCTCGGTTAGAGTGTCATGATTAGAAAAGAGCTATTGGATGGAGAAATATAAATTTAGACCCGAATCCAAGGCACTTGAACTCAATCATCTCAGACAGCCTGTTCTCTTATACTTTGCTGGGGGTGGTTTTTAATTGAAACAGGATACATTTGGTTTTAAATATTTACTCCTTTTACCACATATCTGATAGATTCAAGCATGACAGGCAATGCATCAAGGCATTAGAACACTATTTCGAGTCCAAAGACCTTAAGACCTGGCTCTGACACTAAGAGTGTAGTCACGGGGCAAGAATCTCTAACTTCTCTGAATTTCCATCTTTCATTTACCTCCCAGAGCTGTTGTAAGGGTCTAACGAAACTTTGTAATGGTCCCTTAAGATACAAGGTGTATTTATTATAAAGATTATACTGTAAACTTGAAACATACTCAGAGATCCTTGCTGGTTAGCCTCTCTCTGTGGAAACAAACGTTAAGCTGTTCTTATGAGGTTGGCTAGATGCACACCCAGTACCCAGCATAAATTCTGCCATATAATTCTTACCATATTTACTCGTTGCTGAATGAAATAAAATTTTCAGAGCATAAATATGTGGGGTTAGAATTCCTATGCCCTATGGATAGGACAGCTGGACTTTCACTGCAGCTATCAGCAAATATTAATACATGCTCGTATCTATCTATATGGTTCAGGAGGGTCTGGAATATCGCCAGTTGCTGTGAAAGGGTAGATGATCCCAGTTGGTGGGTGGCAGATGTAAGACATAGAGCTACTTGGAAGGTGCCTTGGGCAAGTGAGGAATGAGTGAGGGATACTATGGGAGGAAGAAACTTTGGAAGCGTTTGCTTAGAGTTTTCCCTGATCATTCTTTCTTGGAATGACTTCAGTCATTCCCAGGTCAGTCACGGGCCTTGGTGGGCTAGTAAGTATCTGCCAATGGTTGGCCTAATTGGGAGTCACATAATCAAGGATGTTCTCTGATGTTCCCACAGATGTGAAGCCCTTAGATCTCATGTTTTACCTGATAGTGATAGAAATACCTGTTTATACTCAATACATCAGGTTCTGCTTCCACCTAGGATATAGACAGCTGAAAAGAGTACCACTCTTTTTAACAGGCAAAACCTCGATGAACAGCATCATAATTCTTCTTGAAGCCATCAAAGATCTGAGATTGTAGGCAACCAAACATCCTCAAATCCAAGAAAAGACAGGGCCTTCCAAGGAGAGATGGGAGGAAAACACTGGCTCAGTGGCACAGACAGGGCATAAGAGCTGCCAGGCCAACCATTGCCACACAAGTGAGTAAGAAGAATTCAACTAAAACTTTGAATAGCTGCAAAGGCTGAATGTGGACTAGGGTGAAAATATAGAATCCTGGGGAGCTTTGGACACACTGGAAGTTCACAGACACCTGCAGACTTCTTCACAGACCTTGCCCAGTACTCACTGAGAAAGACTGGGCACCAAGAGGAGACTGGCCTAGAGGAGGGCAATGGCCTACACTGTGTGTAGATTCTCTCCCCTCCAGGAGGTGGAGTCACCACCCATCCCCTTGAGTGTGAGCTGTAACTTCACAGTGGAGAAAACTAGGCATGATCAAGGTCGCCATCACCAATAACTCATGAGGACACCATGTCTCCCTGATGACACTATGAGAAGGGTACTTCACCTCTGTGGTACTTTTATCCTCCAAATCCATAATCTCAGTCTAATCATGAGAAAACACAGGACAAGCCTAAGTTGAGGGCCAAACTACAAAATACCTAACCCATATGCTTAACAAGTGTCAAGGTCATAAAGAACAAGAAAAGAACTGTCACAGATCAGACTAAGGGGACATGTGGGCTAAATGCAAGGTGGGCCCCTAGATGAAATCTGTTTTTTCATCAGATGAAAAAACTGATGAGATCCAAATAAAGTCTATGGTTCAGTTAATAGTAGTTAGGAGTATTAATATGTTAGTTTTGGTAAGTATACTGTGGCTATGAAAGATGTTAACATTAGCAGAAGCTGGTGAAGAATGTGAGAACTCTCTACTGTGTTGCAGACTTTCTATATGTGTAAAATTGTTCCTAAATTAAGGGGTGGGGGAAGGTTTGACTATAAGGGAGAAGGAGAGAATTTTAGAGGTTATGGAAATGTCCTACATGTGTTTGTCAAAATTTACTGAACTATATACTTTAAAAAAACTAATTTAACTGTATGTAAGTTGCATGCCACTATACCTGACTTTTAAAAATATATAGTACATCACTGTTGTGGACTTGCGTGGATGTGAATCTTAGTAGACAATGAAAGTGAAAGCCTCACAATAGGAAACTCATCATGCCCTCGTCCTTCCCTCATTAAGAATCTTACCTTTCAGGGGGGCCAGAGTGACTCAGTGGGTTAAGTGACCGACTCTTGATCTCAGCTTAGGTCATAATCTCACGATTGTGAACTCAAGCCCTGAGTGGGGCTGTACTGGCAGTGTGGAGCCTGCTTGGGATTCTCTCTCTCTCTGCCCTTGCCCCCGCTCATTCTCTCTCTCTCTCTCAAAATAAATAAATACATTTTAAAACAAAAAGAATCTTAACTTTCAATAAAGGGGGAAAATCATATTTACCACACATCGCTTTTTTTCAAAGTGCAAACCATGGGAGATAGGCCAAGTTTTCATCCTCTGTTAATACAGTAGGAATATTTATAGACATCTCAGCCAGGCTGGCAGAGTAGTAAACAGACTAACTGGTGAGTCCACACTGCAATAGAAAGTCAGGGGGCGAAGGTAGGTCAGTTTCTCCTCTAAATATACCTCTTCCTGTTGGTAAAACAGCTGCAACCACAGGAGTGGTGCTTGCAGCAACCAGGTGGCTCTTTAGAATAAAGGGAGAGGAACTTCAAAAAATGTTTAAAAAACAACCAACCGATCATATGCATATGGCATAAGATTAAAATATAAAATAGCTTAGAGTTATTAGATCCCATTCACTTTTGTCCCCTAGTCCCTTCAGGTAGCCAGAGTTACTGTCTTCCCAGGGACACTCTGTGCATGTATTCTTTTCAGTGCAAACGGTAGCGTGTTAAATACTCCTCTCTTCACTTTGCTTCTTTTTTGCTATTAAAAACAATTTGCCTGTTTCATTACAAGATATATTTGAAGGAGCTTATTACAATACATGTAAAATAATGGTTTAGGAAAGTTTAAAACAAAACAAAACAAAACAAAACGCCAGGGGTTAGGTTAGTACCAAATATTCATGCCCAAAGATGCTATACATCCAAAGAAGTGGACACCTAATGTGGCTCTGAGCTTTCTAGCAGCTAATACAGAGGAAACTACAGTGACGTGACCCTAGTATCTATAACATAAAAACTAACAGTTTGTTCTTTTATCATTTCTATGTATTTCTTCTGTGACAATTTTAAACTATTGAATTTAAAATAGAACAAAACAACATCAATACCAAAGCCATTAAAAAAAAAATCACCAGCTGGCTCCAAGACTAGAGAAAGATTTCTCCTACTGGATCTCATTTCTAAAGTAATGGAGTGCAGTGGAAAATCCTCAACATCCTTACTTCACCTTGCTTTTTCCTGTATCTAGAAGATCAAATCCATCACTGTGCATACTGAGCTGACTCACTTTTGGAAACAGGGAGGCCATGGCTATATAATATGCTATTTTAGGATTTATTTCACCAATCTACTATTGATGGGCACTGAAAGTGTTTCTAGAATTCTAGTAGTTTCTAGAAATTTCCTTGTGCGTAAATTGTGCCATAAATTTCCTTGTGCATGCATCATTTCCCAATCTGCAAGCATATCTGTAAGGTAAATACCTGGAAGTGGATTGGCTGGGTCAATGTGTATGGCTGCTGTTCAACTTG
>NC_064816.1:111654206-111852419 GCF_023721935.1 Panthera uncia | reverse complement strand
TCAACACGTTATCCCACTCTCGGATCTCAAAAAAATAACTGTTGAGTGAAATGGAGCATCACTGTGTATGTTTAAGTGCTTCAATGTTTCTTTTGTTTTCTGTGCGCTGTCTGCTCGTATCCCCGCTCTATTTTTTCTATTAGATTAGTTGTCTTTTGCTTTTGGATTGCAGGAACACCTTACATGTTAAGGAAACTATTCTTTTATGCTATCTATTACAACTTTCCCCTGTGTGCTATTTATCTTTAGAAAATCTTTCTGATATTTTTTTTGGCCATGCAGAAAATTTTTACTTTTATATCATAAAATTTATCAATAGTTTTTTTTAAGCCTTTATGGATTTGAGGTTACATTGGGCAAGGTACTCACCACTCTAATATATTCTCCACTGCTTTCTTCTGTTTATTTTGTTCTCATTTGGTATTTATATACCGTAAAAAAGTAAGATAGGTGCCACATTTATCCTCTTCCTGATGACAATCCAGTAATCCCAATAGTGAATAATCCACCGCTGTCCCCTGCTTTGAAATGGGGATGGACAGCTTCTTGAACTGAAGGAACCCCATGGTAATCTGCAAAATCTTTCTTTGTGGCAGCTGTAACCTCTAAACACTGTTTTCGTATACCTTTGGCAGAAGAACTAAAGCCTCCACGTGAGGCCTTCAAAAAGGCCAGTTTGGCCCTCATCTGCTTTTCACCACGCAGGAGCTGGCAGGCACTTGAGTTGGCCGACACCCCAGGTAACCTGCCACGACTAGGAAGATGCTGCAGATTCACTCTCTCATTGCTCACGATGCTCTGGGCAGATGAAATTTTCACCAGACCCTGTTCTTTTCCTTGAGGGTGAGTTTCTCCAGAAAAGGAGATCTTCTCCAGTGCTCCACTAGAGGGCGCTTCAACTATACATATTTACATATGCATAAATACACATATGTTGCTTGTGTGGGCTGCACACATACATGCCAGGCAGCTGCTCTTTCATGAACGGTTTATGACATGGGAATACGACTGGATTTTTAATTCTCTCACTCCTTCCTCACATGATCAGATGGCCCTCCCAAAGATTCACCATGGTCCAGGGCTGAACAGCGGAACCCAGGAGTGTGGGAAATGAAGATCTACCAGAAAGAAACTGTTACCAATGATAGGAAATGGAGCTCATGAGTTCAGTTTCTCTCCTTGCTCTCTTTCCCTGAAAAAGGTTTTAGGGGAAGATTTCAAGGATCTGAAATACAGAGAAAGAGGGAACTAAAGCTCACTTAAAAGGCACAGGTAAGCAAGTATTCAGAACCCTCAGTCAGATATGCAGTGGGAGGGAGCCACAAGTGGGCCCAAGCTCCAAGATGAGTCAGGGTCCCAGTAACAGACACTGAAGCTAAAAATAACAGAGGCATCTCTTGGAAGCAGTGGTCTTGAAACTTTGCTGTGATTAGAAACATGTAAAAGGCTTTTTAGAAAATCATGATTTCTGGGACCCATGGATAACCATTTTTTAAAAAGTATTCCAGGTGATTCCAATGTGCAGCCAAGTTCAGCGGTTCTCAAACTTGAGTGAGCATCAGAATCACCTAGAGTTTGTTGGAATACAAATAGCTGAGCCCTACCTCCTACAGTTTATGATTCAATAGGTTTAGGGTGGATGACCAAAACTGAGTGCTTGAAACATGATTAGTCTGAATTGAGATGTGTGGTAAATTAAAAATACACACCAGATTTCAGACTTAGGACCAAAATAATAATGTAAAATATCAATCACATATTAAAAATGGTAATTTCTTTTATCTAGTAGGTTAAATAAGATATATTATTAAAATTGATTTCACCTAGGGGTGTCTGGGTGGCTCAGTTGGTTAACTGTCCAGCTCCGGCTCAAGTCATATCTTAGGGTTTGTGGTTCAAGCCTCATGTCAGGCTCTGTGCTGACAGAATGGAGCCTGCTTAGGATATACTCTCTGCCCCTCCCTGACCCACGCTTTCTCTCTCTCTCAAAATAAATAAATAAACTTGAAAAAATCATCAAAAAGTTAATTTCACCTATTTCTTTTTAGTTTTTAAAATATGGCTACTAACAAATTTTAAATTACATATGGGCTCACATTATATTTCTATATATTGAATTCTTCTGGTTTAGATTAGCATTTCAAAAAGGATAATCCTTAAACCACCTGTATAAGAGTTACCTACAGATTCAGAATTTCAGGGGTGGGTCAGGGACTCTGCATATTAAACAACAGCTAATCTTGGCTGAGCCTGATGCACACCAGATGAACAAGGAAAAGGATGAAGAAAACACATTTTGTTTCTCATTTATGATTTCGTGCCATCATGACATGGTTCAACACAAACGAGGAATCAAGAAGGAGCACATTGAGGATGTTCCGTTTTATAGACAAATCCCAAGCAAGGGTGTAGTCTGTCCAGGCTGGTTGAAGTGGAGAAGCAGAAACTTGGAAATCTGTCTCCTAACTACCCAAAGTGTGGACTACAGACCAAACAACATCAGCATCACCTAGGGGTTTATTAGCAATGCAAATTTTAGGCCTCACCCCAATCTAACTCCAAATCTACATTTCAATAAGATCCCAAGATAATTCTGTTGCACACTATTTTTTCTACAACTTTTTGAGGCATATTTGACATATCATATAGTTCACCCATTTCAAGTGTACAATTCGATTTTTAGTGAAATTAGAAGGTGCACAGTCACCACCATAAAGCATTCCCATGACCCCAATGAGATCCCTCATGCCCATTTACTGTTAATCCCTGTTCCATTCCTATCCCAGGCAACCACTGATCTGCCTATAGATTCTGTTTTCTGAATATTTCATATAAGTTGAATCCTACAGTATGTGGTCTCTTGGGTCTTGCTTGCTTCTTTTGTTGAGCATACTGTTTTTTTGAGGTTCATCTATGTTGTGCCTTATCAACACTTCATTTCCTCTTCTTGCCAAATAACATTCCACTGTATGGATATTACTTCATTTTGTTTATCTTTTCATCAATTGAGGGACATCTGTTTTTCTTTTCTTCAATTTTCCAACTATTATGAATAATTCTGCTAAGAGCATTTGTGTGCAAGTCTTTGGGCAGACATAGATTTTCATTTCTTGGGTAAATACTTAGCAGTGGTGTCACTAGGTAAATGGTAATGCACACTGAACGTTGAGAGTCACCATCCTGGGGCAATTTCTGTGTGTACTACAATGCGATCACCCCATGTGATGCAGGGTGCGCAGGCTGAGGAGTTGTTCAGGTCTGGGTGAGGCTTGCTTCTATTCCTAGCAATTGTGTGATGTTGGGCAAGTAACTGATTTGGCCCATGAAATAGGCTTATAGTCCCTACTGCAAAGGGTTGCTATGAGGTTTAATGAGATAGAAGGGCCATTTACAGACATTAACGCCAGGGAAACCTGGGTTGAAGGCTGATTTTGTTACTTTTTTATGATACCAACCCTCTCCAAGGCTCAGTTTATCTGCAAATGGTGGATAATAATACACTCCTTGTGAAGTCACTGTGAGGCTTAAATAAAGTAATGCATGTAATGATCTTAACACAATACTCAATAAACGTTAGTTTCTACTATACAAAGCACCTGGCTCAGAGTAGGTGCTCAGGAAATGTTGGGTCACTAAAAAATGGTTTCTACATCTTGCCTGTTCCTTGGGGAAGAAATGAATTAAGAGGACACACACACATTTAAACACACCCATGTTATTTTTCTTTGTGTGGTATAATCAGGTGTTTCTTATAAGTTAAACATGATGCACTCACACGTGATTCCAGTCCCAGACATGTGCCTGTGACGCTCCAGGTTCATTTCTGGGATGTACAAACAATTACTGCTTGGTTACAGGTTCAGATTAGTTTAGAAACCCCTTGAGCTTAAAGAAAGGTTCACACCAAGTAACCATGGGCTGGTCTACTTGCGTAGCAGAGCGTAGAAGCAACCTGCAGCAGCCAGAGGGGTCATGGGTCAGTGAGCTTGACTGACTATTTCTTCAGATAATTCTAGGACCAGCTTTCAAGGGGAAAGTGAACCCTGTCAGTGCTTCAGCTAACCTCTATCACCTAGATATACGCCTATAATGACATACCCTCTTCCTCAGTCTAACTTAAAGAACTCTTGAAAAAGGATGGTTACACACAGGCACAGCGATGTCTAATAACAAGAGCTTGTGCACAGACCCCTTCCTTACATGACATCTGGCGCCCTTGACCATCCTCACCCACTGCCTCTGCTTGAGTGGCTACAGGCTTAAATGCCTGCCTCCCTCTCTGCAGGCAGAAGATCTCTGTCCTGCATCTCTGCCAGTCAAGCTATGTCCACAGTCTGTTCTGGCTGTGAAGGCCTGCTCAGTGGAGAAGCGAAAGAATCTTTTTTCCCTCTTCTCCAGAAGGCCGTTATGTTAGTCTGCTCTGGCTGCCACAACAAAATACCTCAAATTGTATATTTTCTCACAGTTTCTAGAGGCTGGGAAGTCCAAGATCAAGGTCCAGCACAGTTTGGTCTCTGGTGAGAGCTCTTGTCCTGGCTTGCAGATAGATACCTTAGGCCCCGTCTCCAAATACAGCCACCATCAGGCGAGGGGGGCTAGGGCTTTAACATGAATTTTGGGGGGACATGATTCAATCTATAGCAACCACTTAACAGAAGAATGGTTTAGAAAGACCCCAATGTTTGGTGAATATGACTGTTGCCTGTTGGTGGGGGTGGGAATATGTGAGGCTGAAACGAGAAGAATCCACTATAAAGCAATGTGGACCATTGTTGAGGAGCTAAGACCCAAATCAATTGTGTTCACAAGGATAAAATGATTATCATTGCAGACAGGGAGGCTGGAAGTTCAGAAGTGACTATCATATCATCTTATGCATAACAGGAGGAAAGAAAAAAGCAATACCCTTCAGACTCAGGCACCAAGTGCTTAGTTTTCATTGTCTCTGTGGCTGCGACCGTACTCCTGTCTCTCGGCATTTAGCAGGAGTATTAACGCGTATTAGATCTCTGCTGGGGCTTAATGACAATAGGAATCATCCCAATTCTGAAGGCAATTATTTATCTGGTGACCTTTCACAAAGTGGCGAGTTTTCCTTCAGGATTTTTTTTCAGTGACTGATATTTCCAATAACCTTGTGTCTCTCCCCTCCCCCCAATCAATTGTTGGTATTTGAATGTCGTGAAACTAGAAGCTGTGAAATTAAACCTGCTGTGCTAGCTATGAAAACGGGGAGCTGAGATGAGGCTGTAAGTCCCTCTCATACAATATCAGGGCACCATTATGATACACATTATGGAGAACATTACCGAACTTGAGGCATAACGGACCGCTGTGATGATGGGAACATGTACTGTTGAGCACAGAATGTTTGTCTGGAAGGGTTAATGTCAATTTCTTTAATGCACCCTGCCATGACTGCTGGGTCATGCTGGAGGACTTATTTGCATTTGCTTCCTCAATTTCGATCACAATTAGCTGCGACATCATGGACAATTTCCTTGGCTATCTGTACAGGTGCCTGGACCAGCCCATCACAACATGTGGACTTCAGATGGGCTTTTATGTATTGGTCTGAGATGTCACTATCATTAAAAAAATTTTTTTTTAATGTTTATTTATTTTTGAGGGAGAGAGACAGAGTGTGAATGGGGCAGGAGCAGAGAGAAAGGAAGACACAGAATCCGAAGCAGGTTCCAGGCTCCGAACTGTCAGCACAGAGACCAACGTGGGGTTCTCACTTGTAAACTATGAGATCATGACCTGAACAAAGTCCGACACCTAACCAACAGAGTCACCCAGGTGCCCCCATCACTATCATTTCTAAGCACTCAAGCCCTGGGGGACTGCGTTTGTGTCACTGTGATCAGTGGTTGGTCTCAGAAACACTGAGAGGGAGGTGGGCATTCTCATCTGTGACTTACAAATAAGAATGCTCCTCCAGTCAGAGAGTTTTAAAATATAGATTTTATTATTATGCAGGTATGGCAAGGCCAGCAGATCTGGAGTTGGCTGCCTTTGAAAAGAGCTTGTTATACTCACAGATCCCAAGAGAAGGGGCCTGTGAGGAAGAACGAGGTCAGTCAGGAAGCAGAGGGAGACAGGGAAATGTGGGCAAGAGTGTGGTTTCCACAGGAAGGAATGGACACAACAGGGTAAACAGACTGAGGATTGGCTAATTTGGATAATTTCAGAGGGCTGGGCATCGAGGCTGTCCCTGGTTGTCTGGTACCTGCTTCTGTGGTGATTAGGGAAGGTGGCTAAAGGCCCAGAGTGTGAGGATCCTCTGAGGGCCTGATAAAGGAGGTGTTTGGGGTTTGGGCTCTTGATTAGTTGGTTTGCATATGAAAGGCACGCTGGCAGGTGAGTCCTTTATTATCTCCAGCAGTTGGCTAGCCCTGGGAGGGGCAGTCTCTCTAGGATCAGCAAGGCCCCAGATGTTAAAGCATTGGAAACAGGGCAATGGGCTGCTATGCATCAGGACTCACAGCTAGTCTGGGGCAGAATGATAATTGCAAAGCAAAACACAGAGGTTTCTGGTACCTAACTATAGAATCATTGTTCCAAGTGGCAGAAGAGACCTCAGGATCATCCTACTTTCCTATATGGATGAAGAAATTGGGGCCCAGAGAGGGCACATGGCTTGCTCCAGGTCACAAGTACTCGTGACTTCATTCTCTGTTCAGTTCCTTTCCCTACCATCCTGTCTCGTCCACTCTATTTCAATATTAAGAGCCTGGACCTGCTCACATGTGCCCCCTCACCTCTATGCACATGCATATAAGGGGAAGTTTCCTCATCCTTTTATCCAGTTCCACATGCAACTGATTGATTTTGATTTGGGCCAGTGTCAAAGCAAAAGAAAATTACTGGAAGAGGTGCTTCATCAAACCCTGCTGGGAAGCTCTGTTTTAGAGAAAGGAGCTCTCTACTGAAAATAGACAAACCTTGTGAAAAGAGAGTTTCACCGTTGCTCTTTTCACAAATTCACCCAGGACCTCACATCTTTTTCCTCATGTGGCCTCAGGTCTGTAACTTTTCCTTTGGTTCTACTACAGTAACCAGCATCAACTGCTTAGAAACTTCTTTTTCCTCCAAGGTGAGAGAGTATAACAAATTTAGCAATTTGTAATTTTGGTTCTCAACTGAGTTTTAGATTTATAGCATGAGCCGTTTGTCCCCAAGCTTGGTCCGCATGGTGGGTGAACAGCCCACTCTGGTTCTCAGCCTTGGATGCACATTAGGATCATGTGGGAACACTTTTAAAATACTAATGTCAGAGTTCCCCTTCTCCAGATACTCTGATTTAATTGATCTTGGGTGGGACCCAGGAAATGGGATACTTTTTAATGCTCCCCAGGTGATCCTAATGTGCAGCCAGGAATGAGAATCACTGAGCCAGAGGGAGACAAATGTGACTGACAAAATCAACCAACAGTGACAGAAAAAGGTGACAACCCAGATTCACCTAAGAAGAATGATCCACAGGCCTGAAATACTGAAACCACTAGCCAGATGGTCTTCTCATTTCACACAGGATCCCTCTGCTCCTGCCATTCAACACAAAAGCTGATGACAATGTCCCACCCCCTTAAAATCCTTCAATGGTTCTCCATTGCCTGAGAATAAAGTAAAAAATCCGTTCTGGTTAATATCGCTCCATAACAAACTATCCCCAGATTTCAACCATTTTATTACACTCATGGATTCTGTGAGTCACGACACAACAGGGATAGCTTGTCTGTGCTCCACAGTATCTGGGGTCTCCTCTGGGAAAACTCAAGAGCTAGGAATGGCTTGACAACTGGAGGCTGGAATCATCTGGAAGCGTTTTCACTCATATGTCAGCAGGCAGATGCTAGCTGTCGGCTGGGACCTCCACTGTTAACCCAAGTGACTATCTGTGGCCTCTCCATGTAGCCTGATAGTCTGAGCACCAAAATGGGGGCCTCAGGCCAGCTGGACTTCTTAGGTGGTAGATCAGCACTGCCAAAAGCAAGTGTCCCAGAGGACAAGGCAGAAGCACATTGCCTTCACTGACCTAGCCCCGGAAACCACATAGCATCCATCCACCATATGCCATTTGTCAAGGCAGTCATGAGCCCACCTAGATTCAGTGGGAGGGGACATATCCCTGCCTCTCGATGGGAGAGGGTGGCCAGGACACATGGTAGAAGATCAGGTGACATGGAAGGTATTATTGGAGCTGTCTTTGGAAAATAGAATCTGCTGCATTGGCATACAAAGCCCTGCAATTATTTCTTTAGCATCAGATTATCTTTATCTCATAGGCAGCCTTCACTCCAGTCAGGCTGAAGTATCTGCAGTCTCCAGAGAACACAGTGCTCTTCCAGGCCACCCTTTCCTCATGTTTTTCCCTTTCTCCAAAGTAGCTGGCTCCCCTACTCAGATTCCTCCACCCTGATTCTCAGCCACCTTGTGGGGCTGCACTCAAGCATTTCCTTCTCAGGGAGGATGCTCATGGTGTGCAGGGTGCTCCTTCTCCATTCACTCAGCTGTGCCTCTCTCCCTCTCTCTCTCCCTTTATCTCCTTCATCTCACCACATGCTGCTCGGTTATTCATCTCTCTCTCACCTCACAAATCTCTCAACTTCTTCAGGGCTAAGGCTCTTTTCTTTCAATATCCCCAACACTTAGTAGTGTTAGGCACATAGTAGGTGTTTGAAATATAAAAGCTTTTATTTTGCAGTTCTTCTTATGGGAAATATACATCTTATAAAAGCAAGATTGAAACATTGTACTTGCCTCCTAGGCTTGTAATATTTCTCTAGTATTTAAGGAGGTAGGAAATCCAGTGGGGACTGGGAGTCACTAGAGGTTATCCTGTTTTGCACCATATCAGAATTGTTCCTTAGCCCTAGGAAGCCATTTACATCTCTCTTGGCCTCTCGTTCCCATTACAGAAATGCCTCCCTTGAGTGTTGGTGAATAAATTTGTTAATGTTGGCGAAGTGCTTAGAAGATGGAAGGAGCTGCATGTGAGCTAAATATTATTAATAATAATGGTAGTAAGATTGATTATTCATTTCCACGGCACTTCTCCTATTCAGTCTGTGCAAAATTGGAAATTGGTTGTGTTAAATTGGCTTACCTGCTCCATTTGGCCCTGTCAGGAAAATCAATGAGACACACATGAATATTCTCCTATGTACATAGCCATTTTCAAAGTTAGACAGTCATCAATATTTATTGTAAGCAGTTATGGAGGGAATGGATGAATATTTAACACACGAGAGCATTTAGGTATTATTAAATGTACTTGGCCAAACAAATTTTAAAGCTATATTTTGGCTTCAACTCACAACAGAAAATCCATGTTTTTAATTAGATACATGGTCACGTTTGAGACGCTGTCACTTGAAAGGTCTCTGAAATCTGAAGTCAGACAACAACCTTTGAATGGCAGAAGCTCCTCTATGCCCCTATGCCCACCCAGAAGTTCCAGTCAATTGGAAGACACTGTTTCTAGAGATTTCCTGGTTTTATTGATAGATGGCCTAATATCAGAAATGGGAACTTCCCAACCTAAGGCCATACATGCTTCAGTGGACTCTGAACTGAGTCCCCCATATTTAGACCTGTGGCAAACTTTGCAGGAAGGGACACTGGCCACTGAGTAGTTTGAAGGAATAGACTGTGATCCCCAAAGCATCAAAGTACAGGACCATAGTACAGGAAAGAGCATTCAAGTGGGAATTGAAAACAAATGGGTTCCAGTCTAGTCCCAGCCGCTAACTAGCTGTGTACATGGGACATGACTTGGGACATGACTTTACCTCTAGGGGCTATCTCTGAGGCCTTACTGTTTTCCTCATCTCTAAAATAAACTAGAAAATCTTAAAAATCTTTCTAGAGCTCACGTTCAATAAGTTTATATATGTATTGAGTTTGATGTATGAAGCATCTACATTTGCTTGTTCCTACCTGGTATCCCCTCTCAACTTGCTCAGTGAAGAACTCCAGACACTGGGCTCTTTTTGGTTTTTTGACAGGATCCAAAGTGGCTGTAGCTCCCAAGTTTGGCCCAACTGGGCCTAAAGACTTTGGCTCCTCCCAGTCCTTCTGGGCTCAGATGAAGAGCCATGCCATAGAAGAGAGGTTGCAAAAGCTTTTCTGTAAAGGACCAGATAGTAAATATTTTCAATGGTCCCTGCTGCAGCTATTAAACTCTGCCCATGAAAGTAACCACAGAAAATATCTAAACAAATGGGTGTATCTCTCTTCCCATACAATTTACGGACACAAATATGGACACAAATTTGAATTTCATGCAATTCTCATATATCACAAAATATTATTCTTCTTTGGATTTCCCCAACCATTTAAAAATGTAAAGCCATTCTTCATTCAAAGGAATACAACAAAATCAGGAGGACTGCCCACGCCCATGGTATACCTGAAAAGAGTGGTTGTCTTAGACATGCACTTCACTTTGAGGAAGGCCCACCTGTGTGTGAGGGAAGTGACATGGGACACATTCTTCAGGGGCACCCTTTAAAACTTTCCCTGGAGGGCACACAGAGGTCACAAAGAAAGGGAGACTACATGGCTTGGCATCCAGGTCTGATATAACTGGACCCCAGAGACTTTAGTTTCTACTGGTACTTCTGGGCTTAGGGCCAGTGGGTCCTCAGAAACTAGCTGCTCTTGTCTGAATTCTGTTTGGTCAGAAAAAAAGGGCAACGTTCACAGTCTGGACCCATCAGCCATATTGACAGTAAGCTGTGGGGCTGGAAAATGGAGAGCAAAATGGGCAAAATAGAAGGAAAGAGAAGGTGCAAAAACCACAATCAAGTCTAGAACTAAAGAGACATCATCCGTGAAATGGAAAGGATCCCATCTCCACACTCCCATTAATTCCTGGGGAGAGTCAGCAGCACAAAGGAAATAAGCTCTACTGAGGGGTGGATCATGGTCTGAGTCTCATATCCCACACCTTAGGAGTCCACCCATAGGGGGCCCCCCCTTGTTTCCCACCAGAGGCAGTAGAGCCAGGATGAGCCACCACTATCACTAACTCAATAAATCTAGTAGTCATATTCTCTACAGAAACAGAAGCAACAGGAGGGAGGGAGGGAGGGAGAGACAGACAGAGAGAGAGAGAGAGAGAGAGAGAGAGGTGAAATAAGGAATTGGATCATGCAATTTTGGAGGCTGAGAAGACCCAAGATCTATAGCAGGCAAGCTGGAGACCAAAGAGAACTGATGGTGTAAGTTCCAGTTCAAGGGCAAGAGAAGACCAGTGTTCTAGCTCAAGTGGTCAGGCAAGCAGAGTTCCCTCTTACTGTGCCTTCTTGTTCTGTTCAGGTTTTCAATGGATTAGATAAGGGCCACTCACACAAGTGAGGGCAATCTATTTTGCTTGGTCTATGTTTTCAAATGTTAATCTCATCCAGAAACACCCTCACAGGCACACCTAGAATGATGTTTTCACCAAATGTTTGGGCACCCCATACAAACATACATACATACATAAAATTAATCATCACACCCTCCTAAAAACAATGGGCTTTCCCATGTAGATCTGTTTATCTCCGTCATGCCTAATGTAAACTTGATCAAGATGGGCTGCTTAGCAACCATACTGCATTCTCCTAGAGCAGTCACTCTCTATCCCCAAAAGGACAATTACATAATATTTTCCTCCCTCCTCAAACCCCAGCACTTCCTCCTCACCCCTCTCTCTCAGCTAATGACATTTCTTCCTATTTCACTGAGAAAGTAGAAGCACTATGAAGAGAACTTGCAAAAATTGCCAACACAATATCTATCCACCTGACAAAATCTTGGCCCCATTTATCTGACTGTTCCTGTGGAGGAACCCCACATGCTCCCATCCATGTCATCCTTCCCCTTTGTCCTGTTCCTAAACTCTCTAATCTACTGAATTGCCTCACTCCAGCAATTCTTCCTTATTTTACTTGCATTATGAATTTTTCCCTCTCTTCAGGAGTATTTCCACCAGCATATAAACACAGGGTTTATTTCTTCCATCTTAAACACACACACACTCACACACACACACACACACACACACACGCATACATATTTTCTCTCAACTTACTTTTATTTCAAGCTACTGTTCAATGTCTTTGCTTCCTTTTATAGGAGGGAGTTGTCACCAATTCCTTGCCCCTTAAATCTATAGAACTTATCCAATTAGGTAGATAGTAGGCTTTCAATGTCACCACTCACATTACTAACTCCAGTGGTCAATTCTCAGTTATTGTCTTATCCACCAGCAGTATTTGACAGAACTTATCTCTCCATCCTCGTTAAAACTCTTCTTTCCTTCAGTTTCTGGGACCTCACACACTCCTTATTTCTTACCTACTGCACAGATGGCTCTTCCTTAGCTTCCTTTGCTGGTTCTTCCTTGGTTCTTCCTTATTTTTCCTATCTTAGTCTTGGACTTCTCCCTGGACCCTTTTTATCCCTGTTTATAATCACTCTCTAGATCTCTAGATCTCAATCATATCATGGTTTAAGTACCATGAGTATACTAACAATCTGCAAAATACATCTCTAGCCTGGACCTCTCTGCTGAACTTCTGACTTTAACGCTGAGCTGCCAACTTGAATCTGTCCTTAGATGTTCAGTGGGCACCTCTGATCTAATGGGGCTCAAACCAAACTCCTGATCCTCCCTCCCCTCCAAACCTCTATGTATTAGTTCCCTGGGTCTGTTCTAACAAAGTACCTCAAACTGAGTGGCTAAACAGAAACTTATTGTTTCACAGTTCTGGAGGCTAGGAGTCTGAAATCAAGGTGTCAGCATGAATGGTTTCTTCTGAGGCTGTGAGGGAGAAATCTGTTTCATGCCTCTCTCCTAGCTTCTTGTGTTTGCTGGCAATTTGGGGACTATCTTGACTTAGAGACCTCTGCCTTCATCTCTATGTGATGTCCTCCTTGTGTGTGTCTGTGTCCAAAGTTCCTTTTTTTAAAGACACTAGTCACACTGGATTAGGAGCCATCCTTCTCCAGTATGACTTCATCTTAACCGATTACATCTGCAACAACCTTATTTCCAAATAAGGTCATGTTCTGAGGTGCAAGGCATTAGGACTCCAACCTACGAATTTGGGGGGGGGGGGCACAATTCAACCCACAGCACTCTCCAGTCATATTCTTTGCTATTTCAGCTGATGGCAACTCCATTCTTCCAGTTATTCAGGCCAAAATCACTGGAGTTATCTTTGAATCCTCTCTTTTTAATCTCCACACCTAATATAGCAACAAATTCTACTGGCTCTGCAAGATCCAGGATCTGACCATTTCTCACCAGCTTCACCACAACCACCTGACTCAGACAGCCCTTATCTGTCTTCATTGCTGCAGGAGTTCTACCCTTGCCACCCTCAGTCTAGTCAGTAGCTCTAATATAGTAGCAAGAATGATCCACTTCAAATGTCATTCACATCATATCAACCCTCTGCTCCCTCCAAATGGGGTCATATCCACTTAAAGTAAGAGCCTAAGTCTTCACATGGGCCCTGCACTATCAGCAACCCAGATGGCTTCTCTCACCTCAATCTCTGCCCCAGTACATTGACCCCCTCTCTGTTCCTTGAATGTATCAGAAATTCTCATGCTGCAATGTTTTTCCCAGGGTTCAGTCCTTCACCTCCTTCAAGTGTTGGCCAGAATGTCCCCTTTCAGGAAGACTTTTCCCAAACACCCTAATTAAAACCATAGCCCTCCCCTATTTATGGAGCTTATGGCAAAATAAGTAAACAAGTTAATTAATTAATTTAATTTAATAAAATGAAATAAAATAAAGCATGGGTGGAAGACATCCTGCTTTCTGGTATAATTAACCTCCTATATGCAAATTATTTTAAGTAATTTGTTCCTAAACCTACCTGGTTTGTGCCCAGACAAGCAGACACAATTAGGTGCTCAGATGAGGTAATTTTTTTAACGTCAAAAAATTTTTTTTCCTCCTAGAGTAAGCCAGCTCAAAACTGCCAGAATGTATGGCCATGAACTGGCAGTAGCCAATGTTGCAAGAGATCATAAATCTTGCTCGAGGACAACGTAGATAACTCTGCAAGCTCATACAACATTCATGGAATCCAGGCCATTTTCAGCCTAAAGGAGCTTGTAGCCAGGGGACTTGAGACTTGGTCTCAAAGGAAATGAAGTTAATGTTTTTACACCCTGATCTCATAAACACTGAAATCTTTGGTATTAGTTTAACAGAGACATTTGGAATGCTTCTTGCAGTGTGCATTTATTTCATATAACCTTTGGCATTGTTAGGTTACCCCAAACTCTAAATGTTCTGCCAACCAAGGACAGTAAGAGGGAATTCACAGCTCCACCCTGCAGAACTTCTGACCAGGGGCCTCTTACACACCCCTACTATCATCAGAGTCAGCAAGATCTCTCCTTGTTGCAATTGCTGTTCTCCAGTGGCTTGCTCTACTTTCTAGGGAATACTCTTGCTTCTTCGGGATTTCTCCCATTGTCAAGTCTGTCAGAAACCTGAGGCTTCCTTATTTCCTTCCTCCTCCCATAAGCCCTCCCCACCATCCCACAACCCTGCTGCTCTGCAGGGTTTGTGAATGTCAGAGGTTTGTCTTCATCTGCTTGTATTTTGGGGTTCAAGGGAGTACCTCCTCAAAAGTTTTATCATAAATGTTTTGTCCCTCAGGTAACCATCCTCTATCCCAAACTTCCCTCTTTCCTATATTATGGTAGGATTTATTATCCAAAGGATAATTCAAACTCACCAACGGTAAGGAACTTGCCCAGGGTCTCACAGCTTGTAAGCATTGGATATGGGGTTTATCCAGTCTGTCTGTCTCTCAGCTTTCTCTCTTCAATTGTTCAAAACTGCATCTCTTACAAACTGAAGGTTGATGGCGGATGGGAGAGTGGGGAGGATAGGTGATGGGTATTGAAGAGGGCATTTTTTGGGATGAGCACTGGGTGTTGTATGGAAACCAATTTGACAATAAATTTCATTAAAAAAAAGAAACTATCAAAAAACCCCCTGCATTTCTTATTTATTTAAGATGGTTGTTATTAACATTGGCATTGGATAGATTGTTTACTCTCTCTGGGAAAATTATTCTTCTTCTGATTTATTCCCTTAATCCTTCACTCTATTAAATGTCTCCTATTGTTCTCCAAATCCATTTGTTTTTTGGATGAACGTATTTATTTTGGTGATTTCCTCAGTTGCCTCTATAAGACATTTCTAACTATTCTCCCACTCCCCAAACTTCTTTCATTTAACTTCATATCCAGATCTTACACTGCCTTTGGGACACAGGCATAGGGAGTTAATACGACCTGTCTTAAATTCAAATCTTTAAAAATAAAAAGGAAGAGGAAAAAAAGCAGCATTGACCAGTACCCCCCTCCTTCAGCTCTGTCACTACATTTCCACTTGCCTGCTTGATTTCACACCATCTGCTCCATTAAGAGGAGGTTCTCAGTAGAGTTGTCACAAGCATTACAAAGCTTTAACAACAGCTGGTTAAGCATATTTATGTTACAGTAGAAACATGAGGGTTGGATACAATAGCACAATATGAGAATTTTTTTTTTTTTTTTTTTTTTTTTTTGGCAAGGAAGAGTAATAGGCAACAGATGTGGTACATGATGTTTTAGTGCTAGAAACTAGCATGACCTGGGCGTTATCTCAAAGGCAGCATAAAACCCAGCTTTAGTCATGTGGAAATAAAAATCAGAGCCTGGACAATAGCAACTCTAGAAAATTTAGCAGAATGACAAACTCTATGGATTGGGCAAGATGATTAGATGTGAGACACTCAGAAAAAAACTCAACTTCTCTGTGCCTATATCCTTATCTGCAATGCCAGTAATAACAGCATATACCTCATAGGGTTACAACAAGGATTAAATGAGATAATAAATGTAAAGTCCTTAGCTCAGTGTCTAACACATATTAATATCAGCTTAATAGATATTAGGCATTATCATCTTCCTCCCCATCATCCATATGTTATACGAGATTGAGTATTTCCATTGAAGTTTGTGGTCATTTGAGAGGAAGGTATGAAACAATGAAGAAGAAAATGGGTTTTATACATTTATCCATTCACCTAAGTATTTATCAAGTGTTTCCCATGTGCTAGGCACAGTTCCAGCATTGAAGATACAACAATAAAAAAGAAAGAGAACATCTCTGTCCTTGTGGATACTTTGTTGTAATGAAAAAAACATAGAAATAAACCAAGAGAAAAATAAAATACACAAACAAAAATATCAGAATAGGATATGCATCCTACAAATACATAAACAAGTTGCTCTGACAATGACTGGGTGTATACTTTAATTTGGAGGGTCTTGAATAATAAGCAAGAGACCATAGTGTGAAGATCAGAGAGTAGAGCATCCTAGACAGAAGAGACAGCAGTGCAAAGGCCCTAAGGTAAAAAGAAAGTGATATGTGTGAGGAGTGGAAAGGAGTCCATTATGGAGTATAGGTGGGTAGAAGGGAGAGTGGTATTTAATGAAGTCAGAGAAGTAGGCAGGGCCAGGTTATATAGGGCTTTATAAACCAGAGCAACAAGAGTTTGAATTTTATTCTACATGAGATAGGGCAACCAGACTAGCAAGTACTGGATTAGTATTCTCATAGCAAACAGGTGTATAAATGGAAAAACACGAAACAATGACTTTCAGATATTGAATAAGAGGCAGAGCAAAACTTTAATCCCTGAGAGGAAAGACACACATGAAATGAGTCTCTTCATCACCTTGGCATCCTGAGTGGATGCACTTTCTGGAACACAGTGTAGAGAATTAGAGCATGAACAGAACACAGTAATCTCACTGAGCTGAGTAGGCAAAGATCAGAGTGTGGGGATGCTAAGGCAGCTGGAGATTTACAGGCAGAGTACCAGAAAGGAAGGAGCCATGCAAAGAAGGAATTCAAGGAAATTTGCATAAGAGTCCTCTTAATTCTTTGACCAAATATTAAGACACACATGCAAAGTGTAAGGCCCTATAAGGTCTGGCTGAAGACAGCTATTGAGGAGCTGTGAGCGGAACAGAGATTTCAAAGGGCAAACAGTGCCCTGAAGGACAGATGGGACACTGTATAAGGGAAAAAAAGAAAACAAAAACAAAGCAATAGAAACTAGTTAACTGAAGCATAGAGAGAAAAAGTCTGAAAAAAATGGAAGAGAGCCTTAATGATGTGTGGGATATTATCAAGCAGCCTAGCTTGTGTAATTGGAGTCCCAGGAGGAAAAGAGAAGTATTTGAAGAGGTAACACTCTAAAGTTTCCAAATTTGATAAAAAATATTAACCGACAGATCCCAGCAGTTCCAAAATCCACAAACAGGGTAAACACAAAGAAAATCATACCCAAGCACATCAAAGCCAAATTGCAAAATAAATAAATAAATAAATAAATAGAGAAAATATTAAAAGCGGTCAAAAAACCCACAAATGCATACTACATATATAGGAACAATGATAAGAATTAACACCGTCTTCTCATAAGAAACAAGACAAACTAGAAAACAATGGAACATCTTTAAAATGCTGAAAGAAAAAAATCATCGAGAGTTCTGTATCCAACAAAAACATTCACCTCCACCAAATGAAGGCAAAATAAAAATATTTTCTGATAAACAAAAGGTGTGAGAATTTGTTTGTCATCAGCAGCACTGTACTGCAAGAAGTATTCAAAGGCCTAGAAATATGGATGGTTTGGAGAGACAGAAGTAAGTTGGATAAATATGAGATAAGAGAGACAGGGAGGGAGAGATAGAAGAGAGATAAGAGGATCACAATAATGCCTTCATCAGATTGCTAAATCAAAATGTCCTTCAGGAAAAGGAAGGAAATAATACCAGAAGAAACCCATACCTATACATAGAAATGAAGAGTTCTATTTATTATAAATATGTAAATAAATATAAAAGACTTACTTACTCCCTTCCATAATGTCTTAAGAAATAAATGTTTAAAGCAAAATAATAAGAATGTACTATGCAGTTCATTACATGTATAGATGTAAAAATGTATGATAATAATTGTAACAAGGACAGAAGAGGGTAAGTGGAAGCATACTGATGTAGGCTTCCTATATACATGAAATAGTATAATATTTTTCCAAGCTAGATTGTATTGTTAATAGAGTATATCTATTATAATCTCAGAGAACCCAGTAAAAATAAATAAAAAATAAAAATGAAGTATAGAATTGTCAACAGAGGAAATAAAATGAAATAATAAAAAATAATTAACAGGGGTTCCTGGGTGGCTCAGTTGGTTGAGTGTCCAACTTTGGTTCGGGTCATGATCTCACAGTTCATGAGTTTGAGCCCACATCAGACTCTGTGCTGACAGCTCAGAGTCTGGAGCCTGCTTCGGATTCTCTGTCTCCCTCTCTCTCTGCCCCTCCCCCACTCATGCTCTGTCTCTCTCTTTCTCTCAAAATAAATAAACATTTTAAAAAATTAAAAAAAATTTAACAAACCTAAATGCATGGTAAAGGGGAAAAATGGAACAAACCCAGATAATGCAGATAGTAAAAAGTATCAAGATGATAATCTTAAACTCAATTGTATTAACTATATTAAATATAAATGGACTAATTACTCCAATTTAAAGGGGAGACATCGTCAGACTGGATAAACGATTAAGATTCATCTATAGGCTGTTTATAACATATATGCTTTAAATATAGAGATACAGATAAATTTTTTAAAAATTTTTAACGTTTATTTATTACTGAGAGATGGAGAGACACAGAGCATGAGCAGGGGAGGGGCAGAGAGAGAGAGGGAGACACAGAATCTGAAGCAGGCTCTAGGCTCCAAGCTGTCAGCACAGAGCCAGACGCGGGGCTGGAACCTACAAACTGTGAGATGACCTGAGCCAAAGTCAGTTGCCTAACCAACTGAGCCACCCAGGCACCCCTAGAGATACAGATAAATTTAAAATACAAGAATGAAAAAATATACAATGTAAACATTAGATGTAAGAAAGCAGAAATAGGTACATTAATATCAGGCAAAGTAGACTTTAAGTAAAGGAGTAAATTAGAAATCAAGGGGTATTTCATAATAGAGGAGTCAATCCATTAATATATAATAAATTCTAAATGTGTATGCATCTAATAACAGAATTTCAAAATACATGAAGCAAAAACTGACAGAACTAAAGGGATAAATAAATCTACAATTACAAGTGGAGATTTTTAACACTTTTCTTTCAGTAGTTGGTAAAACAAGTGATGTGTTATAATGGGAAGCCATTGGCAGGTTTGGGCTAGGGCAAACATGATCTTATTTGATATATAAAGACCTCTCTGGCTACAAAGTGAAGAATGAATTGTAGAGAACACACACACACACACACAAAAGGAGGCTATTACAATAGACCAGGTGAGAATGTTAGTGGTCTGAACTAAGGTTATAGTAATGGCGCCAAAGAAAATGGACAAATCTGAATGTATCCTGTTGAAACATCCACAACCAGCCATGTATAAGACCCTTCTGGGCATAGAGTTAATCAATCTTTGGCTCCAATTCTCCTGCAGTACAATTGGAACAAAGAACTAATAGTAGTTACTCGGCAAACCCAAAGTTAATATGGTCCTGCCCACCCTTGGATACTAAGTAGAATCAATCAAGTTCAAGGCAGATCAGAAGTAGATAATTTTGGTGATGTTAAGATTGTCAAACCTTCATAGAAAAGATTTTTTGAATGTGAATACAGAGTCCAGATTACATTTTTAAGCGTGATGCTTTCAAGAACATTTAAATTCCTAATTTTTTAATTCTCTCTCTCTCTCTCTCTCTCTCTCTCTCTCTCTCTCCAGTAGTACCTTGTCTGTAACTATTTGTGCTGGGTCCAACTGCCCATCTTTGTTCTTCATCAAGCTTTCAGGCAGGCAAGTGAGCTGGAAGTGGACCTTCCAGTATGAACAACTGAAGACCTGAGGGTGTTGGGTAGGGGCCTTTCCTACAACTGGTGATTAACGAATGCTCAGGAAGGATATCACAGGGCATAAGATCTACTCCCACTCACACAGACAAAAATGCAGCCCTCTCAGACTGGGAATGAATACAACCCGACCGCAATTTATAGATACTTATTAAAAATTTTTGTGTGAGTTGGGCCCTGTGTGTACTAGGCTATGATGACAGAATGGTAAAAAGCCTGAACATTTCTTGTTCTTATGAAGTCTACTGTTGAATGAGGAAAACAGACATTAAGCAGATAGGCAAGTAAGTAACAACAATTGTGCCAGAAGTGATGACTGAGAGGCATTTGACAACATATAACACCACTGTGGGGGGTTACGGCAAGTGATCCAGAGGAAACGATCCTTAATCAGAGCAAAACTGGATAAAGATAAGAGAATGAGCATTCCAGGCAGAGAAATGCCAAGACCTCTGGAAGGAAAGAAAAGGTATTTGAATGGTTGCAGGTAAGCCATGAGGCTAGAGAAACAGAGACAGGGAAAGGTTAAAAGAGGCTGCAGGACTAGGCAGGAGCCAGATCATGAAGGGATTTTATTTCCTATGAATAATAGAACAGTGGGGATCCAATATAGAGCTTTAAGCTTTAATATCGTGTATTAATACACTTTAATATAGTGTACTTAATACAGCGCAAGAGAGGTTTTCAAAGATGGAGATCTGGGAGCTTAATCTATTGTTGCAGGCCAAAGTTTGAAATGCATTCATCCAGGGCTTCAAGATTCATGGAAAATCACCACAGAGTACCAGAGTCCTGGGGTTACCCTATGTGGAGATAGAAGGCCAGTGGTGGACTGTGACTGAAGCTTTAAGCTGGCAATGCTTAGGAGGAGATTGAGACCCCTATCTCAGGAGCTTAAGGAGCCACCTGGAAAACAAGACTGCACTGCCCATTAACACAACATCCTCTATCTTTGATCCAATTACTGAATTAGAAAGGGGAATTTTAAGACAAATGGAAGTTTTTAACATTAATCACCATCTAATGATGGCAAAGCCTGGGAGATGTCAGGTTCCATTTGATAGATTTATCCTGCAAGTGATATGTACGCTGATGGTTGAGGAAATTAATCGTTTGACTTCATGGAGGACTGACAGGATAAACGGACTCTGACAGGCTAAATTAAGAGGAGGATGTTACAGAATGTAAAATACTAACTTCATATTGTGAGTGTAATGCTTTAGAGGTTTTCGGTACTGGTTTCTAAGCCTGCACATATGTTTAAATAAATGAAAATTCAGGAGAGGACACTGCCTTGAAGACATTACATTATAGCAGAGCAATGAATAATTTACAAGTGACATTTTCCAAACATGTGCATTTTTTTAAAAAATGCACAGATTTATAAAAAAGAATCAAATAAGGTAAAGCATAATAAACCAATTTTAGGCTTATATTTTCAATTTTAGTGTACATGTAAATTTCTTGAGATAGAAATCTGTCTCATACATCTTTGTATTCCCAGTAAATGCTAGTTGCAAAGATGTGCAGCGTATCAATCAGTATCGGTATTGGTTATTGGGTAATTAGCAAACATTTACTATTTTTAATTTATATAATACTGGATAATAAACATACAAATTATTTTTATGTACAAAAATGAATTGCAGGATTCCACAGAAAACATACTTCACTAAACTACTAACCTCTGGATAATATGGTTAAAATGTTTTAATCAAAACAACACAGTATTTTTCAGAGCCAAATATGTGGAACTAATTTAATTATTAGTTTTTCTGTATGAAGAAGATAAACTATTCTCATTTTCCCTTGTTTAATGTTTCCAATATTATTTTCAATGGGATCACTTCCTTTCTAAAGAGAAACTCTTATAGCAAAGATGTGATTCGTTGATTGAGTTTTGTTCCTACCAAACTTTTATGGTTTTTGCATGTGTTTCCTTTTGAGGCCATTATTTGTACCAAATCCAATTCATCCAGCTTATGCTTTACAGATCTGAACTTTGGCAAGGATATGGTTTCCATCAATTTTAGTCATAATAAATTTCACCATGTGCAGTTTTAACTACTGTCAGTTTTATTTTGTGTTAATTTTTTTCTTCCAATAGTATTCATTATGAATTGGAGAAAAATCCATCAAAAAACTTCAAACAATACTGTAAAACATAGAAATATAGAGAGGTTAGAGCTAGGGTTACATTACATAGAAGTTGTGAGTAAGTATGAGATGAGACAGGAGACAGAAAGAGAGAGACAGAGGACAAGGAAATAATACCTCCATCAGATTGTTAAGTCACAAATGTCTACCTTCATTAAAGGAAATGCTTATTATTTGAGCTCTTATGCCTGGCATATTTCATTGAGGATAAAGTTTACACCATATTTTCACTAAAAAAATCACACTAATCTGTTAACAAATTTCATAAATGCTGAATCACAATCTTCTTGCAAAATTTTATAATAGCTCCTTATCTTGAAAAGGGTCCCTCTTTTTTTTTTAATATTTATTTATTTTGGAGAGACAGAGTGCGTGCAGGGGAGGCACAGAGAGAGAGGGAGACACAGAATCTGAAGCAGGCTCCAGGCTCTGAGCTGTCAGCACAGAGCCTGACGTGGGGCTCGAACCCACTAACTGTGATATCATGACCTGAGCCGAAGTTGGACGCCTAACTAACTGAGCCACCCAGGCGCCCCTAAATTAAGATTTTAAAGTAATCTCTATACCCAACATAGGGCTCAAATGCACAACCCTGAAATCAAGAGTCACATGCTCCACCGACTGAGCCAGCCACATACCCCTGGAATAGGGTCCCTCTTCTGAAACTCATCTTCCAAACATAATACTTTAAGCACTTTTCAGAAGTGAGGACCTGGACCTGAAATGCAGGAGACTTACCTAAGGCTGGAGACAGAGCCTGAGGGTCCCCATGTACTACCTTCTGCTCTCATCCAATAAAAGACTCATTTTCCGGGAGACTGCTATGAGGCAGTACTTTTTCCATGTATTTTTGACCACAGGCTTCTTTGTGAATTCAATCATTTACCCATTTTTGTTATAAGTTATCTATCTTTATTAATTTGTAGGTGCTCTTCATATTTTTACATATTAATCTTTTATCACATGTATTGCAAATATCATTTCCCAAGCTGTGGCTTGTCTTTTCACTAGCTTTCTGGTATCTGTTGATGAACAAAACTTCTTAATTTTAATATACTCAAATTTAGCCACTTTCATTTAAAGATTCTTCTTTAAAAAATACTTTTGTACTCTAAAGTCATGAAACTCTATAGTATATTCTAAAAGCTTTATTGCTTTGTCTTTCATAGTTATGATTTCACTCTATTTAGAATCACTTTTGCATATATGTTATTTGGAAGAGGTGCAGTTTCATTTTTTTCACTCAATTTTCCCAGATCCATTTCTTGGAAGATAGTCTTTTTTTGCTGGTTATCACTGATTTGTAGTGGCGGCTCTGTCATATGCCATGTCTGTGTATATATATCACTTTTGTTTTCATTCCTCTTGCATCTCAGTCCTATCTTCTGTCCCTGTACTTTTGCCTAAAGTAAATCCTTTAGAATTTCTGCTGATGGCAAACAGTATCAGTTTTTGCTTGCCTAAATGTCTTCAGTTTGCCCTCATTCTTGGAAGATTTTTTTGCTGGATATGGAGTCCTAAGATGGCGATTACTTTATTTCAGCACATTATTGCAATGTATTTTGGCTTCCGTTGTGGCCATTGAAAAGAAAGCTGTCAATCTAATCACTGCTCCTTTGCAGGCAAGCTATTTTTCTCTTCTCTGGCTGCTTTTAAGATCTCTGTGTAAAACAAAGAACAAACAACAACAACAGACAAAACAAAACAAAACAAAACAAAACAAAAAACACACCCAAACCAAGATCTGCTCTTAGTCTCTGATGTTCTGTAGTTTCAGTATAGGTCAAAGTGTACTTTTTGTTTTGTTGTTAGTTTTCTGTTCAGAATTCATGGGAATTTTTAAACTTAAAGTACATTTTATCAGAAAGAAGCAGTGTTTCATCCCCGCTTCCCATTCTTTTTTTTAGAATGGGAAAGACTTGAGTATATTTGCCTATATGCAGGAGAAGGGATCAGAGGAGAAGGTGACAGTACAGAAAAGAGGCTAATAATTGATGGAGTGACAAAGCATGGGCACATAGCACAGGCAGACGACAGTGCCTCAGTTGGAGGAAGTAAGGGTGTGGATGTTGCCGAGTAGTGAGCAGAAAAGGTAATGGTATTTTGCATGATGGATTTTCCACTTTGTAAAGATGGATCATTCAGCATTTACTAATTGTATTAGCTTCCAGAAACATAGTGGTGTCCAAAACACATATATGCCTTGTCTTCGTGGAGCTTACATCCCAAAGGGAAAAACAAAATATATAAGTAACAAATAAAAAACAACAGCAACAACAAAAAAACCCCCACCACTTGTGAAAGTGCTATGAAGGATATTGACAGTACATATAATAAAGAACAGAGAGGTTAAGGTTGGCATCTCTGGGTGGTGACATTCAAGTTGACATCTGGAGAATGAGAAGTCAAGCATCCTGAAAGAATTTTCCAGGAATAGGAATAGCAGGTACAAAGGCCCGAAGTGGGAAAGAGCTTTGCACATTCTAGGCTTTCAGAAGATCAGAGTGGTTAGGTTATAGCAAGTGAAAAGAAAGAGTGCGCAAGGCAAGGTTAACCAGATACTTAGGGATACAAATCACTGGGGACTTTGTATTTTTGTCCAAGTTAAATGAGTAATCATAAACATCTTTTCTTTAAAAAGGCAGTGACTTGATATGACTGTCCTTCTCAAACATGATTATTTCCTATTGCTCCCATTTTGTTCTGTTCCAGGTGAGACTAGTCATTAATCTAGCATGTAGGCTTCTCTCAAAAGTGGTGTACATGGGGCGCCTGGGTGGCTCAGTCAGTTAAGCGTCCGACTTCGGCTCAGGTCACGATCTCGCGGTATGTGAGTTTGAGCCCCGCGTCGGGCTCTGTGCTGACTGCTAAGAGCCTGGAGCCTGTTTCAGATTCTGTGTCTCCCTCTCTCTCTGACCCTCCCCCGTTCATGCTCTGTCTCTCTCTGTCTCAAAAATAAATAAACGTTAAAAAAAAAATTAAAAAAAAAGTGGTGTACATGTATATGTAATATAGAGTTTGTATATATTACAAACATATGCATCTATATATACATTTATAAGATATTTTGCCATTGTTTTCAAAACATGGTATCATTACATTCATGTGGCATACCCTTTGCCGCATCTTGATTTTCTTATTCAATAAATACCTCACGGAAACTTTCTTATGTTAGTTAATATAGCTATTATTTTTTTCTTTTTATGTATTAAAATTTATTTAAATATTTATTTTAGAGGGATATAGAGAGAGAAACAGAGTATGAATAGGGGAGGGACAGAGAGAAAGAAAGGAGACACAGAATCTGAAGCAGGCTCCAGGCTCCACGCTGTCAGCACAGAGCTAGAGGTGGGCTCGAATCCGTGAACCTTGAGATCTTGACCTGAGCCAAAGTCAGATGCCCCTTATTTTTTTCTTTCTAACAGCTCTAATATATTAAGCATTTCCTTATGTTGTGATGACTGTTCCCTATTTTTAGCTGGGTTAGGTAACACTGAAATGATCTTTCAGGTGTACCCTTACCTATTCACGTTGACATTTTTATAGGACATCTTAGAAGTGGAATTGCTTGATCAAATGATGTGTGTACTTTTTCCTTGAATATGTTTCCAAATTCTTTTTGAAAATTCTTATTAGTTAACATTTCTACCAGCAGTATATGAGAGTACTCTTTCCCCATATTCCTATTGTGTTGATTTTTTTCCTGACTGATGAGTGTAAATATTTATATTTATATTTATATGTGTGTGCATATATATGTCTTTATTTTTTTAAATATTCATTTATTTATTTTTGAGACAGAAAGAGAGAGAGAGCAAGCAGGGGAGGGACAGAGAGACAGAGGGAGGCACAGAATCCAAAGCAGGCTCCAGGCTCCGAGCTGTCAGCTCAGAGCCCGACATGGGGCTTGAACCCGTGAATTGTGAGATTATGACTTTAGCTGAAGTCAGATGTTCAACTGACTGAGCCACTCTGGCACCCCTACATATGTATTTTTAAATCATAAATACATATATGTATATATATGTGTGTGCACATATATAAAATTTGGTACTTTGTAATGAAGTGAGCATCTTTTTATCCACCTGCTTACTATTTGTACTTTCCCTTCTATGAATTATTTGTTTCTTTGCCCATTTTACTAATATACTACTCGTTCCCTTCTTGTCTTTTTGAAAGATATTATTACATAGTAAGAATATTAACTGATCTCTACATTATAAATAGTTCTTCAGGTTTTTGTTTTGTTTTTGATGACTTTATAATATCTTTTACCACAGGAAAATATTTTGTATATAGTCAAATGTATTTGTTGTTTAAGCTTCTAGATTTAGTCTTGGTTAAGAAGTTCTCTTTCAATCCCTCAGGTGTACATGAAGTATTGTCATGTTAGCAGAAGCTTTCCCATGCTGGAGCCTGGGAATGAGAGGAGCCCTTCACTCAGAATGGCTTCCACTCCATGCCTCAGCAGGGGCTGGTGGCTGGCTGCAGTCAACCCACATGGAAGAGAACACTTTTCCTCCTCCCATGCAGAACTGCCATAACTCAAAGAATTTTAACAACTATTTATGAGCTCCAGTGAGCTGATCAAAAAAAAAAAAAAAAAAAAATCAGAATTCATCTAGGGGCCCAGAATCCAGAAGGGGAATATTGTATTGATCAGAGCAAACAGAACCATACTCAGCAAACAGAGCTAAAGAAGGAGGAGAAAACCAATGTGAAGAAAAGTAACAATGAAAGAGCCCAAGAAGATTAGCATGCATTACATAAAAGACTTTCTGAAGCCAAAAAATGATTTCCCCAATAAATAGTTAAGTAGATAAATTAAATGAGAGACAAATCAGTCTTAGGATGAAAATTAATGTCTGAAGACACATGGAATTTCTTTGAAAGCAAAGGGCAAAAAATACCTCTGGGTAAAGGTAAGAGAGTTTGAAAATTGACCCAGAAAATCTAATGTATAGGTTATGAAAGGAGAGAAAGAAATAGAAAAAAACAGACAAACAAAAAACCAAAAAACTAAGTACGGTTAAATCCCACAGCAATGTGATAGTGGGGTCCGAAAGGTCAATTGTAGAGGTGAGCATTATCAAGAGATCAAGCATGCCCAGGGGCTGCCTGTGTCACCTGTCATCCTGGAATCCCCTAGATATCCAGCTGCGTAACCTAAAGTCATCGGGCCCAGCTGTGGTTGGGCACTACCTGCTGACAACTCTCTGCTCCAGCCTGTATTTCAGTGGGAACAATTCTGGGTGCTGTGGCTGGTTGGGATATCTAGGTTGATAGTAGCAATTCCTGGAATCAACCAGTCAGTTGGTGCCCATTTCATCCATCAGTCTGATCTGGGGAGATTGGGTAAGGAGAAAATTGGGCCCATTCCTGAGGTGAGGGTGCCTACATTTTCTCCACCCAACTCTACTGTCATAACCTCTGTATCTCTTCTGCTCTCTGCCACACAGAGCACAGTATTTGGGGCCACTCCTGTTTGAGATGGGAGCTGGGCAGGTGAGAAAGTCATATCTAGCAGTGATACGGATTTGCATGTCATGGTACATAATGGTATGTGCCGTGGGACAGTACATAACGTACTGCAATAAAAGAAGTTTGCCTTCGCTAAAGAAAAACCTGCCGATTGAAGCCACTTATCAAGTTCCAAGCAGAATCAGAGAGAAATGACACTGGCATAAGTATAGCTTTGCAAAATTCCTGAGCTAGGATTAGAATAAAAATTGACAAGCTTCGAGCCAAAAGTAATAAATAAGCAACAAAAGAAAAATGATCAGGCTGGCATTTGCAACATAGGGCATTAGAAGATGGTGAAATAATATTAACATTATATAGAGTAAAAAGGACTAAAACTCAGGGAACGTATTCCTACCAAAGACAGCATTTCCTTTCAGGGCAAAAGAAAATTATCTGAAAATGGGAAAGATTTAGAAGATGTATCACCTAACTGCACTGAGCTCCTCTCAAAAATATTCAAGAAAGGTTATTAGCCCAAAACGAATGAACAAGAAGAAACTGTAAGATAGAGGATAATGTGAAAGAGAGGAAACCATGGTTAGCCACAGAAGCTGCCAACTGGATAAGTGTGGGTTAAAAACTAGAGTCTGATTTATGTTTCACAAAATATGGTGGGCTAGATATCCTGAAACCTTCTTGGTATAAAACACTTGAAAATATTAGATAAAACATTAAAGTCCCCTTTTAAATGTAGTCTAAGCTGCAACAAAGTACAGATTTTTTTTAATGGCTGGAAAGAAGTGAGTTCACAAGTCAGAGTTAAGTGGACTCTGACCCCACTGGCTACTCTCTGGGGGTATTTGCCAAAGCTTTTCCTTTATCCACCACATGCAGTGGAGATGGGAGACCAAGCCCAGCCTGTGCAGGATGGGGAATGTGACCAGAGACCCCTTGTGAAGCCCTAACCATGAAGATCTACAAGCCCAAGGAAGACGTAAACTAGAAAAATTCCACTGTGCAAAGGCAGAGACAGAGAAAATTTCTGTCTCAGTCAGCCTTGGGTGAAGCAGAAATAAAAAGCTCCTTTGAGAATGTGTCACTGTAGGCTGACCGGCATGCCGTTTTCAGATCCAAATTTACTCTATTGGCATGACTGAAAAAACAGCAAAGTAAGAACTTCAGATGGATTTGTATCCCCAGATGTCTGATGAAAACAAACAGAAAATGCTTTCAGGAGAAATGCACTCTCAACTCCTCAAAGAATTCCCCCAAATTAAGTTCTAATAGAGGCAAAGTCAGTAAAAATACAAGGAAATGGGGTTCTAGGAGCCAAATCAGCAGAAGCAATAAAAAAAATGGAATCAGACATCAGAGAATGAAAATATTGAAATTGCTGGAAAATTAATGTAGATAGCTCTCATGGGCATAACATAAAATGAAAGAGCAAGTTACAGAATGTCTATAGTTTGATATTCTCTATAGAGGTTTTCATTTTCATTTTTATTTTATTTTTATTTTTTAATATTTATTTATTGTGAAAGAGAGAGAGAGAGAAAGAGAGAGAAAGAGAGAGAGCAAGCTGGGAAGAGGCAGAGAGAGAGGGAGACACAGAATCCTAAGCAGGCTCCGGGCTCTGAGCTCAGAGCCTGACTCGGGGCTCAAACTCATGAACCATGAGATCATAACCTGAGCTGAAATCGGACACTTAACTGACTGAGTCACCCAGGTGCCCCTGTATAAAGGTTAAAAGGGAAAAATAGACTATTTAAAAACGTGTAAATACTAGGTTAACATAAGGAATAATTACAGAAACAAAATAAAAAATACCAACCACATAAACAGAAGCTATCAAACAATTAAGAAAACACCAGGTCTCACTAGTTTTGCAGATTTGTTTTACCAAAATGTATAGGATCACATAATTTCCAGTCTTACACAAACCTTCCCAGTAAAAAGGACTCTCACCAGTCTCATTCTGAGAGGCTGCTACAACTTTGATATCGAAAACTAGACAAGGACAAAGTGAGAAAGGAGAGTTACAGTCCCATCTCCCTTCTCTACACAGATGCAATAATCCCTAGTAAAATATTAGCAAACCAAACCCAGCGAGGTATGAAAAAATAATCCATCATGACTAGGTAGAGTTTATTCTACAAATGCAAGGGTAATTTTACATTATAAAACCTATTAATGCTCTCCACCATATTAACAGAATCAAGAAAAAAATATGATTATGCCAATAGATGAATTAGTAGCTGGTAAACACTGTGCTCCATCATAGCATCTGCTATGCTTTTGTTAAAATTAATAGATGCAGAAAAAGCAGCCAATAAAATCTCTTTAAAAATCACGATTAAAAACAAAACTTTAACAACTAGGACAGAAGGAAATTTCCATAACATTACACAGGATATCTATCAAAAATTTATTTTCCATTTGACATTATTTAGTAAAATAAAAGACATTCACCCTAACTAACATCCAGAAATTTCACTTTCAGGTTTTCACCTAAGAGTATATACCAAGAGTATGAACAAGGATGGTCAAAGCAGTGTTATTCTTAAAACAAAAAGCTGGAAACAATTCAAATGTCCCTCCGGAGAACAAATAAATTTTGGTAAGGTCATATGACAGAATATTACACAGCAGTGAAAAATAAACAACTATATGCACTAATATAGACAACTATCTCAGATGTTACATGAAATAAAAAGAGCAGGTGTTGTGGACTGAACTGAATTGTGTTCCCCCCAAATTTCTATGAAGTACTTCAGACTGTGACTATATTTGGAGATAGGTATTTTAAAGAAGTAATTAAGGTAAAATAAGGTCATATGAGTAGATGCTAATCCAATATGACTAGGTATCTTTGTAAGAAGAGGCAATCAGGACACAGACAATACACAGATCAAGAGGTGACCATGTGAAGACACAGAAAGAAGGCAGCCATCTGCAAGCCAAGAGAGAGCCCCAGAAGAAACAAGCCAGCTCCTCCTTGACATGTTGGTGTCCAGGGAGCCATAAACACATGGAATTCTGTGTGTTTAGCTCTTTTCAGAGATCATGTCTTTTAAGCCCTTCTCTGGGACTCTCTAATGCTGGTCTCCAGGCTTGCAACTAACCCATCAAGGAGAAAGTCCTGCACTGATTCTCCTCCTCAGTGTCCCACAGAGTCTGCAGACTCAAACACACCCAGAATTCAGCAACCCCCACAGCTGCCTGACTCAGGGAAGGCAGGTACGTTGGTGCTGGGAGAGAAGCACCAGCAGGCTATGTGCACATGGCCGGTGGCCCAGGATCTTCAGCCTTCTGTGTGTTTTGTAAGAGTTCCCCGTGATGGCTAATCATTCGTGTACCTGGCCAACAAGTACTTGTGGAATGCCTACTGTTTACTGGGCAATATGCTCCAAGCAGGGGATATAGGGTGAACCAAAGCAGATCCTCATGGGGCTCAGGCAGAGTCCAGTGGGGGCAAATAGACCTCACTGAATAACCACACAAGGAGTTGGAACATGGCAGCTGTGTCAAATGCTATACGGGGAGAGGGGCCCAGTGCAATGAGGATGCAATGTGAACATCTGATGGAGTCAGGGAGGTCAGGAGTGACTTCCATGAAGGTACAACTCTGGAGCAGGGATTTACAGGGATGAATTGGGGCTTTAATTAGAGAAGAGGGACGGGAGGGAAGGGCTCCCAGACAGAATGAATGACTTATGCAAATGCCCTGGGTAGGACTGGATATGGAATGGAGGAGAGCCCAAAAGAGTTTCATGTGTCTGGAGCACAGAGTGAGAGCAAGAGTGGTGTGGGCACAGGGAGACTACAGAGGTAGCTGGAGCCTGAGACATGCAGGGCCCTGGTAAGGAGGTTTGTATTTGTGCTAAAACCAGTGGGAAGTCACTGAAAAATAGGAAGGAATGGGCAAGAGGACATAGTAGATAAGAAGTGATCATTTTGAAGAGGTCATTCTGCCTGCAGTGTGGAAAAGACATTTGTGGAGGGTGGGAGCAAGGGGGGACATGGTGGACAGGTTGAGAGACTTCTGCATTGCAGGGGTCCTGCTGAGTGATCCTGACAGCTTGGGCTAGGGTAGCAAAGGTGGAGGTGGAGAGAAATGAACAGATTCAAAATTAAGGCAAAATAATGACCAGATTTGTCACAAGTTGAACAAAATCATGTGTAACAAGTGTTTAGCAAACTTATAAAGAATGGAAGAAAATAAAGTATCAGGTACAGAGATGCTAGGTAGATTAAAAGGGAAATAAAGCAGGAGTGGCAATATTATAATCAGACCATGAGGAATTTAAGGTTAAGCATACTGAGTGGGATAAGTAGGATATGAGTAATGAAAAAGTCAGTATTTAAGAAAACCTCATTTGATTGTGTACAACAACCTATTGACAAATATTAGAGCAAGCACACATTAACAGAGACCAGCAACACTTGGGTAATTCAATCAAGGTTCTTGAAGGAAAAGGAAGAAAGCACAGCCAGGATACGGAGCAGAGGCATTAGAATCCTCCCACGTGGCTGCAAGCTTCCTGTCCCTCCACACTCTTTCCAACAGGTGTTCAGCTGCAGATGGTGGCATCAGAGTGGGAAGATAGCTAAGAATGTTTGGAAGCATTAACTGCCCCCCTCCAGGATGAGTCTTACACACAAGCCTGAAGCCTGATGGGTTTATGGCTGTTCCAGAGTGTAAGGTAGAAACCATCAAACTCGGGCCAGGACACTTCATTCATCTTGGGACTTACCCAAGTGTAATTGGTAGAGTACAGCACACGGCAGAATTAGGCCTGAATAAACTTCTTATCCCTCATTCTGTTGCCTCCTTGGGCTGACACAGCTTGGCCTAAACACATTCCTAAGCGACTTTAGGATAAGTTTAGTAGAGTAAGATCATTTATTAAGGTGCCTGAAATAAGAAATATATTCTAAAATTGCCCTGATTATAGCAATAAACACCTAGAAATGGAAATTAGGAGATAATTTCATAAAAGTAACAAAAAATTAAGATTTAAAAATTCAACAGAAAAAGCCCAAGGATTGCATGCTTATAACTAAGAAATCTTGAAGGATACAAACTAAGATGTGAATAAAGGGAAAAACATACTATTTTCTTGGATAAGAAAATTAATCTATAAAAATTAATGTTATGTTTCAAATTAATTTATAAATTTAATATTCTGATCAGAATTCCAATGGTTTTTGGTGGGCTCTTGTTTTGTTTTGCTTTGTTTTGAGAGAGAGAGAGAGAGAGAGAGAGAGAGAAGCTCAAGTTGGGGAGAGAGGCAGAAAGAGAGGGAGAGAGAAAACCCCAAAAGCAGGCTCCACACTTAAAGCAGAGTGTGATCATGACCTGAGCCAAAATCAAGTCCAATGCTCAGCCAACTGAGCAACCCAGCACCCCTGGTGGTGGGTTTTTTTGTTTATTTTGTTTTGTTTTTAGGGAAATAAGCTGGGAATTGAAGAAAATATGTCAGTGTTTGAATGGAAGGACAAATTCTCAAGAATCCTTATGAGAAATATGAATAACAAGAGTTTGGGGGGAACTTGCCGCACAAGTATGTACAGTAGGACATACTGTAAAATAGAACAAGATACATTAGAATATAAAGTCACTGTGATCAAATCAATATACAAAAAGATCAATGGAACATAATAATTTGAAAAATCAGTGAAAGGATACCTGAGTGGCACAGTCAGTTAAGCAACCAACTTCAGCTCAGGTCATGATCTCATGGTTCCTGAGTTCAAGCCCAGCATGGGGCCCCCTGAGCCTGCTTCAGATCCTCTGTCTCCCTCTCTCTGCTCCTCCCTGACTTGTGCTTTTGTGCATGTGCTCTCTCTCTCAGAAACAAAACAAATAAAACAGTGGGGCACAATAAAGATTCCAGAAATAGATGTGAGCATATTTGAAAAATTAATATATGACAAAGATGGTGTATCCACTAATGGGGAAAAAGGTGGGTTATTTAATAACTGACACTGGCACAACTGATTATTAATCCTGAAGAAACTTATTAAACATACAAAAATATTTTAAAAATACAAAAATAAATATAGGTGGCTGTAAGATTTAAATGCTTATTTTTATTATTTAAAAAAAATTTTTTTTAATGTTTATTTATTTTTGAGACAGAGACAAAGCATGAATGGGGTAGGGTCAGAGAGAGAGGGAGACACAGAATCTGAAGCAGGCTCTAGGCTCTGAGCTGTCAGCACAGAGCCCAATGCGGGGCTCGAACTCACGGACCGTGAGATCATGACCTGAGCCGAAGTCGGACGCTTAACCGACTGAGCCACCCAGGTGCCCCTAAATGCTTAATTTTTAAAAGCAATGATAGCTCGGGCTAGGTAGTAAAGGTGGAGATGGAGAGAAATGAATGGATTCAAAATTAATTTAGGGCACAAATTTAATAGGGTTTGGCTATAAGCTGGATAAAATCATAGCTAACAGTTTTGAAATGTTTTCATGTGTTAGGCAGCATTTTAAACACTTTACGTATATTAGCTCATTTAGTGCTTATAGCAACTCTATGAGGTAGGCTACAAGACCAATTTCACAGTGTGGACACAGAGGCATGGAGAGCTAAGGTCATTTGCCCAGGGTGGGAGGTAGTTTCCTCATTTCCCATTGGATTGGACATAGGAACAAGGGGAAAGGATGAGGGAGAGAGGGGTGTTGTGTGTGACTCCTGGGTTCTGGCTTGTGCAACTGGATGAAATATGGGGCCGTTCATTGGGCTTAGGAGCCTCAGAAGAGGGCCAGGTTTGGGGAAGGAATTTAATTTTAATTTTAGTTTTGAACATGACAAATTTAAGATACTTTTAGTCATCTAAGATGTCAAGGTACCAGCTGAATATACAGGTCTGAACTCAAATATGTTTAGGCTATGCCAAGTTGAGATGTCTATGGGATACTCAATGGATATATGAGGTAAGTAGTTTGGGGCACAGAAAATTCATGGTAAGGAATATAGTTTCTGGAACCTTCACCATCAAAATATCATTTTTTAAAATGTTTATTTACCATCGAGAGAAAGACAGAGCATGAGTGGGGGAAGGGCAGAGAGAGAGGGAGACACAGAATCTGAAGCAGGCTCCAGGCTCTGAGCTTCAGCACAGAGCCCGATGTGGGGCTCAAACTCACAAACCATGAGATCATGACCTGAGCTGAAGTCAGATGCTTAACCAACTGAGCTACCCAGGTGCCCCTCACTTATTTATTTTTATTTATTTATTTAAAAAAAAAATTTTTTTAACGTTTATTTATTTTTGAGACAGAGAGAGACAGAGTGTGAACAGGGGAGGGGCAGAGAGAGAGGGAGACACAGAATCTGAAACAGGCTCCAGGCTCTGAGCTGTCAGCACAGAGCCTGACGCGGGGCTCGAACTCACAGACTGTGAGATCATGACCTGAGCCGAAGTCGGACGCTTAACCAACTGAGCCACCCAGGCGCCCCTATTTTTATTTTTTTTTAATTAATTTATTTATTTTGAGAGAGAGTGGGAGAGGGGTAAAGAGAGAGGGAGAGAGAGAGAATCTCAAGCATGTTCTGTGCTGTCACCACAGAGCCTGAGTGGAGCTTGAACTCACGAACTGTGAGATCATGACCTGAGCTGAAATCAAGAGTCAGATGCTTAACTGACTGAGCCACCCAGGACCGCTTCAAAATACCATTTAAAACCCCGGGCTGGAACATAGCCCCAGAGAGGACAAACATGGCCACTTACCAAAAATGAATGGAGTAGGGGCTCAAAGAGTCCTGATAATTTGTCAAGAAGGCAGGAGACTAAATTGATGAGGACCCCAAGAGGGACTTCATGGCTTCGACAATGCAAAGATATCCCTTCAGTGGCACCTGTACACAGAGTGATTTTCTCCCACTGGACTCAGTGGTATGAATATGGGAGCTAAGTTGGAGACCTTAAGTCTTGTAGGTTCCAACATTTTCCCCAGCTCTTACGTTTGTTTCCATGATTTCCCATGCCCCAAATTGCAGGCTTGGATCCTGCAGAGAACTAACTGACCAGGAAGAACCAGGTGAATATCTACCTGACCTACAGCATTGCTAGAGGCTCATATCTTCCCTCAGGGTTGATCCACAGGCATGAGTTAAGCCTATGCCCATTGGCTGCTCATTTGATGGGCATTTGATGCCCATTTGGACACCTACCACCTCAGCTGATTTCCCCAACCCTACCACCCAGCCCTGCTTTTCTCACTTTTCCACATTGCCAGGGTCCTAACTCATGAAGTAATGATTCATGGTCAGTTTTGCCTAATATTACCTCTCCCATAGACTCTGGCAAGAGTCTTCATAATTGGTTTCTTGCTGCTAGTTCCTTCCCTCTCCAATTTGTCTTTTGGTTGCTAGATTCATCTTTTTGAAACAAAGTTCTAATCCAGCCTCTCAGCCCAAACACCTCTAATAGCTCCCTATTTATAGAACAGTGATTTTCAGACTCTGCACAGCAGTGCCTTAGGGGTTTGCAGAGATGGGAGTGGGTATGTGTTCTGGGATGTCTGCTCCCACCTTGTCCTACCTGACTGGCTCTGTGTCTATACCTATTTTACATATCAGCCTCTGGTGTATCATAACAAGCTTCATAGAATTGGAATTTGTTATTTTCTAGAGAATACAGCAACCAGAAAGCAAGGCCCTTCAAAATCTAAGCACAAGGACATTCAGGCCGTCTTCTCCCCACCCCCAATCTCTTTTCTGTATTCCCTTGCTCTGGTTAAAAGGAGCTATTTTTTTCCATGATGGTGATGATGATGATGATGATGATGATTATGACTATTTTTTTTTTGCAGTCTATCTTGTTACAATGAAAATTAATTCCTTTGACTTGTAAGAATAGGTTCTGGAATCAGACAACCGTGTATTGAAATATTTGGATTTATCATGTACTAGCTGTGTTAAGCTGGATAAGTTATATCTCTATGCCTCAGTTTTCTTTCTGATCCATGCAAGGGAAGCAAAATTAGTGCTTCCCCCCAATAGGACTATTTAAAGGGTTAAGTTAGACACTATATATAAAGTGATTAGTACACTGCCCAGTTTGTAGTAAACAAAAATTACTGCAATAGATATTATGCCAAGTATCATCTTCATTTATTTGAATTAAGCCCAAGTATATCAATAAAATAAAAAGTAATCATAATTTTGCTCAAAAGTAAATTCCAGTGAAAGGCTGCTGTAGACTTGAATCTAAAGTTGGATCATTCATCTATGTTACCCAGTTGAGCTCAATGTTTTGTTCTGTTTTGTCTTCATGGCAAGAAGCACTGAAAACATTGAATTATATAATGAGGTTAAAGAGCAAACTTAAAAGGAGCTATTCTTAATAACTTTATGCATTTGCTCATGTTATATCTTTCACTTAAACTTCTCTTCCATCCTCTACTGTTGTGGCCATGCTATGGTTGGTTCAAATCCCTGCCCAGGCCCTAACTTTGAGCTAAAAGATCACAGATCTCATATGTCACAAACACATGCTCAGCCATTTTTAGTGAAGCTCAACCATCTTGCCAAGGGGCTAGGCTTGAAGTAGCCACCTGCCATGTGGCTACAGATAAGCCACACTTATCTATAGACATTGGCATAAACTCAGCAGAATTTGCACCTAGAGGTATGACACCATACATATTTATAAGTCAAATAAAAGTATGTAAGTTCAACACAAATGCACAAAGCTATGGATATTGAGACACATCTCAACTTTTTCTCTCAACACTGAGGAAGAGGCTGGCATGCTATTAGATTCCACTTCACCAGGCATCTCAGACTTATTTCTCCTCTGTGAGGGAGGCTAACTGATAGGAAGAATCTGCCTGATTTACCTGAGTAAACTCCACAGCATCCAGTTCAGTAAATGGCACTTAGAAAACATTTGTGGAATGAAATCTGATACATTTGAAATGATCAAATCAATCTTTCATTTGTTGTGAAGTGTTTTAAAATGGATGGCCAGTGAGAAAAGGATTTTCCCATTCCCCTCCAAGCAGCTGATATTTGTGGACTAATGAATACAATGGTGTTTTCAAATTTTATTCAAACAGACTCTGCTATACCAGATGCTCTTGCATTTTTGTTAGCTGGTCAAGAGACAGCCTTGCAAGTGGGCCAGAAGGCAAGGAAAAAAAGGAGGCAAAAGGAGGCATTACATTTGTATTTTGTGAGACTGAAGAGAGGAGAGAGAGCCTAGCAGGGCAGGAAGCTCCCTACCCAAAAAGGGCTCCTTCCCATATCCTGAACACAAACACAAGAGCAGCAGTGAGACAGGGGCTAGGAAAGCCATCAACATCTTCTGGGGCCTTAGTGGAGCCATTTCACATCCTGAATTCAATTGGCTGGCCAGTTTAGACAACTGCTCCCTTTCCACCTTGCTCCAAAGAGTCAGGCAAACTGGCCTCTGAGGACCCAAAATGGGACAGATCATAGAGAAAACACTTCCATGGCACCCTTGGGACTGCCTTCATTCCTTTTGAGAGCCCTGAAAACCGGGACTTATCTACTGTGTGATTTTCTCTTTAAGCTGTCCCCTGGCACTCCATTAATTAGCAAGTCTCTTATTTAAACCCACTCTCTCTTCCTCCTGCTTGTGACCCTGCAGTGAAGTCATAATGCTGAATTGGGTGCCTCCTAGCAGTTTCCATGACAACCAGCTATAATCACCCAGGTAAAAGTTTGTGCCTTCACTATAGGCTCCTGGAAGAGAGAAGCAAGATGATGAGAGTGACAAGCTCTTATTGAAATACAAATACCTTCAACAATAGCTCCACAAATTACTTTGAACTAAATTGATTTGCATAGCAGCTTTTTTAGTTAGGTCTGACACAGTTGCCTCCCCTACCCTCTCCATGGTTCAGAAATCATTTAAAGGAGTATTTTCTATTTATCCCTCCATATTAAATCTTATTTTAGATGTCTGCTTCTGGTAAAGAAATCAGAATTATGATATGCAAATCTTCTTGACATTCTACTTAATTTAAAATTAATCTCCTTTCATAACTTGTAATATCTTTCCATTGTAAACCCCCTCCTTCAATAAAGCACACCCACCTAACACTGAACACATACACAGGCAGCTTAAAGAATGGCCCAGAGGGGCTATTGTGAAACCCTTACTTCTTTCTTTGACCACATTGAAGGGCAGTAGTCAAACAGAGGTCACACCAAGGCCCATGCATGTAATTCTACTCTCACTTCCAAATTAGGACTGGCTTGGAATCTGATGATGGTCCTGGCCATCCCAGACTACTGCAAGGAAGCTTCTCTTTTGTCAGTTTCTGAAGTCATAGAGCCCATGCCACAGATTGCAACACAGATGAGTGACTGTGTGCACTACTCTTCCATACCCATCTTCCTCACTCTTGGCAACCATGCCAATTAAAGTGGGACTTGCTGGGAAGTGGATACCTGGTAGGAAAAACAAACCAACACTGCCCAGTCACTCCAATCACATTCAGATTGCTGCCTCCCTCAGCTGAGTCACTGTGTGAGAAGCTATTTTTGTACTGGTATTTAGGACATAGTTTCAGGGGTATATTTCTTGGTCATCAGCACCAACCTGTCCATGGAAATCCCAGGTGGAAATGCACAGTGCCCCATAATAACTACCTTCTTTATCATCCTCATCTTTAGTCCACTCGTCTCTCTTGACACTATTTCTGAATGGCTGTACAAGAGTGACAAGGAGACAGTGGTAGGGATAGGATGATTGCTATATCACAGGAATAAATGTAATATTCATTCAAGCAGGAATACATCGTATGTGGCTAATGTCACCTCTGGTCACCACTGACACATTGGGAATCATTATTGGATGTTAAGGATCAGAGTTTCAGAATACAGTATAAGTGTCTTCTATTTAATCTTGTTGGAGGTGCTTGCTGGCTCCTGAAGTGATGTGATGCATTGTCTTTGCATATATGCACATTTATGGCTGACTTATCCATTAAGCACAATACACACAGTGCCAGGAGTGCATGATGCTTTTAGGGATCCATGGAAATGTTTCACTTTCTTTTAAAGTCAAAAGAAAAAAAATAAATACAATCCAGCTGAGATTATATTCATCTTTAAACCCATGTAATCATGAATATCATTAAAAATTTAAAACAAATTTTTTTATGTTTATTCATTTCCTGAGAAAGAGAGACAGAGTATGAGCAAGGAAGGATCAGAGAGAGAGGGAAACACAGAAACCAAAACAGGTTGCAGGCTCTGAGCTGTCAGCACAGAGCCCAACGCGGGGCTCAAACTCACGAACCAAGAGATCATGACCTGAGCCGAAGTCTGACACTCAACTGACTGAGCCACCCAGATGCCCCTCAGTAAAAAAAAAAAAAAAATTTAATGAAATAAGGGGCCTACAAAGGCAAAAGTAGCTAGGGCCCAGAAAAGTCATAATGAATCCCCTGAACCTGTCACTGTTATAAGTAAGCCCCTTTGAACAATGAATCACACACATGAAGATGACGGCCTAAAACACTAATGACTCAGCATGAGATAGTAGTTTATAGAACCAGCAGTAGGGGCTGAGTATAAAGCTATTTGTCTTTCTAATAGTGAGTGTGGATGCATGTGTGGGCATATGATGTGCTGAAAGTCTTCTACCATGCCACATTCCCATATCACTGAAATCTTCCTGAAAATTTAAGGATTGGCCTTTATTCCTTGAGAGACTCAGGAAACTAAGTTGGTCATTTCTTATTATGAAACAGCTCATGTTCCCAGCTCCTTGGAAAGGCTGGAATGATAATCTTGAAAGCTGGCTATTTTAGCTAAGGACGTTAATCATGCCGATTCTGCTGTCAACCGAGGTTATACCATCTGATCTTCCATTTCCCTTGTCATAATCATTTATGCTCTACCCCTTGACATGACCCATAAGTCCTTTTTATTATATTACATATTAAATACACCAGAACACAACTAGAAATTCTTTGTTACCCACTAACATATAAAGTGGGTCCATCGTGATCTCCTCTTAAAAACATCTGGTTACAGAAGTGCCCAAAGGCCCTGCTTAAGGTACTTTTACCTACAGGGAAATAAAGACACATATACTTCATGAAGGCTATAATAAGTCTGCAAGGAATTAAAAGGACCCTGTTTTTTGCAGATCCTCTCGCCACACCATGAATCAGCAAACTTTTTCTGGGCTGGATAACAACTCTTCAACATTGCCGTTAGAGCATGAAAACAGCCACAGACAATATATACAAATGGGCATGGCTGTGTACTTGTAAAACTTTATATACAAAAATAGGCAGCAGCTGATTTGAGGCCGAGAGTTATAGTTTGCCAGCCTCTGCTTTACCCCGTAGGTCTCAACACTGGCTGCTATTGGTGTCACTGGGAAGTTTTAAAACCCTTGATGCACAAGACTTAGCCCATGTCGGTTAAATAAGAATCATTTTTAAAGCAATCTTTCCAGGTGATTCTGACAACCAGCCACAGTTAAGTACTGCTCCACAGCTTGTTAATGAATAAAGGCAGCCAAGTTATGGACAACTAGCCATCTATCCAAATCTAGTTTTTCTTTCAGGAGCCAACTAAAATCCTACCCTTAACTTGCTCAGAAATATTGAGCCCTCCTTTATCTGAATTCCTACAAGACCATGGTACAGAATTAGTCCTATTGCAACAAATTCTGTGTCATTGTCCTAGTGGTTATTCAAATCTTCTACAATCACTTGAAGCTCCCTGTAGGTAAACCCTGTCTTCTCAAACAGCCTTTAAAATGTGGGTTTATGGCTTTCCTCATAACACCTAACACAGCACCAGCTACAAAATAGGTGTTTGTAGGTACAAGGAGCTTTCTTGAGGGGGAGAGAAATGAACATGTTGGGGGCTGAAAATAGATTTGGTTTTAATATAATTTGGTAAAATTCAGGAATTTTCCTTATCTTTCCCCTTTTCCCCTAATCTGTTCCTTCTTCATTCTTCTCCATCTTAGTTAATATCACCTCCACCCTTAAAGATCTTGGAATTGAACTTGACTTTTCTCCTTTCTCTTATATCCACATTGAAATCAGATAGCATAAACTCAAAGTTCTGTTTTTATCATATACACAAAATCTGGTCATTATTTACCACCTACACTGATACGGTCCTGGTCCAAGTCACCATCCCTCACTTGGATTATTGCCAAATCCTTTTAACTGGTATCCCTTCTTCTGCCCTGACTCCTTACTCTGCCCAATCCAGAATGGTCCAGTTCTAAAAGTTTAACTCTGCTTAAAATTCTCCAATGGCTTTTCATTTCCCTCAAAGTAAAAACCAAAGTCTCCTCAAGGTATGCCATTGTTCTCTGACCTCATCTCCTAATATTCTCCTCATTGTTTGCTCAATCTCAGGTACTCTGGCCTCTTTGCTAAACCTTGAATAAGCCATGAATGTTACTATCTGGTGTGATGGGCATCTGTGGGTTTGGTCCATCAGGCACCATTCAGTTCTCTCAGGGTAATATGAACTTTCTGTTCTATAAGATACCATGTTATTTGGGTGGGCCAATTTCTCTCCCCAACCCCAGCTCCAAGAGTTGGCAACAATCCTGGTTCTGGCTACTTCTTGACTCTGATTACTGCAATTATTGGCTTAGCACTGAGCATATCCAACCAAGGCCAACCAAACATTGCTTGTGACCTCTCTGCTGAGAGATTGGAGAAGATTATGTTTCTGCTGAGGTTGCTAAAGTAGATAGAATAAGGGTCTGGAGCTATTTCTCACTGCATGGCAAGAGTCTATCCAAAAGATGAACGGAGAAATGAAGCTTGACACTATTGTTTGAACTCTGGACTCACATATTCCTAAAATGAAATCTGCCTTAGTGATACAGCTGTGTGACTGAATAAATTCTTGTCATTATTTAAGGTTGGGTTTCTGTCACTTGACATAAAAGAGTCCTGAAAAATAAATCTGGTATGAAAAGACTCAATCTCATTGCTAAAAACATTTTTTGTTTACTTTTTTTTCAAAGACTGATTATCTTGAGAAAACAGAGGCAATACAATAAAGATAAAATAGTTATGTAATTTATGAGAAGATAATAGAGGCTTCTTTTTCTTGTTTGGTAGGGAATGGTGTCTCTAATGTTTTATAATTAACTAATGAACATATTTAGCATTATTATTTTTTTTGAGCTTCAAATTAGTAAGTTAAAGAATGATATAAGTTAGATTCTGGAGCTATGAATGAGGAGAGATATGAAGGGCCTCTTTACCCTCGGTTAATTGCAAAGTAAATGACAAAAAAGGCTTTTACCTTAATGCATCATTTGCCTTAGCATCCCCCTACATAGTGCCTGCTGCATGGTGATATTCAGGAAATTTTTACAGAGTAAATAAAAAAATGATTGAATTATTAAGAAAGAAAGTTGTTCTTAGCATTTTATTGGGTCCTGGACTTTAATTAAAGCTCTTCCCCATGGGGCACCTGGGTAGCTCAGTTGATTAAGCGTCCAACTTCAGATCAGGTCCTGATCTTCCAGTTTGTGAGTTCAAGGCCCATGTTGGGCTCTGTGCTGGCAGCTCAGAGCCTGGAGCTGCTTTGGATTCTGTGTCTCCCTCTCTCTCTACCCCTCCCCCACTAACGCTCTGTTTCTCTCTCTCTCTCAAAAATAAATAAACATTAAAAAACTTAAAAGAATAAATAATTTTTTTAAAAAAAGAAGTAGATTATCTTTGACAATACATACATGTACTACCTCAGGTAATTTAACCTCTTTGAACTTGCCTCAGTTTCCGAATGTGTAAGATGAAAATAATAATCCAATCTCCCTCAGATGTTTGTAGCAATGACTAAATTAAACACTGCACAAAAAGCTATCAGCTCTTAGTAAGCAGTCAATAAATATTAGCTTCCAATGGTGTTAAGCCATTTATAAAATGTAATATTTTAAATAGAATAAACTCATTTTGTCTATCATAGCTCCAGTGGCAATGTTGCCACCCAACAGAGAGGTAACTATGGGAGCTTTCATAGCTTCTTTGGATTGTCTTTGTGATATGAATTTATATTTTCTATACATTATAAAAAGCTGATTTCTATTCCTATGAGATAATGGTAATCTCTCAATCATTAAGATCTTTCTATAAGTAGGAACACTTGCAGCAGCCAAGGGTTAAAAATTAAAAGTCACGTTAGTTAAATGTTGATCCAGTAGCCTTTTGGAAGACCCAGCCAGAGTTGCTGATTCCTAGCCTTTCTCTCTAGTGAATGTTGAAGATATTCATGCGCTGACAATAAAACCGATTATATTAATTGTTCAAATCACAGGGACTTCTTTGTTAGCTTGGGCAAATTTCCTAATCAAAAATGTCCTTTTACACCATTAAAAGGAGTATTTAAAAATTTATGGAAAACACAATGAGGTAATTTCAACTTCTTCACTGACCAATTAAAACGTGTCATTATTTATTTGCTCTGTTCTGCACTGATCCATTCAACAATATTTATACAGGATGTGCTATATGCTGGTGCTGTTCCAGATTCAGGCCAATAAATACCTGCCCCTGGGGTCAAGAGTATTATAATAGACTGTCCGCTCCTTTTCTTCTATAACTCTATCAACACCTGAAGATTTTGTTATCAGAACATTACCGATAGTAAAGAAGAGTGTCCCTGGGTCAAGGCTGATCCCTGCAGCTGAGTAAAGACAGGCCACTCTTCATTCTCTCCATCTTATGTGCTCTTGCTCTGAATCCAGCCTCTCAAACTCAAACACCTTCAGGAGCCACAGAAATAGCCTAAGTGTAAAAGTGGCTCCATTTAGAAAAACAGGAGAATTATGAGTCTCCTGTAGACATACAGATTCTGCTTTTTAAAACACAGTACTTGCCAGAGCAAGTACTCATCTATCAGCCACAGTTTCTAGCCACTGCTATTAATGAAATTCCAAAGGGAGAGGGATTACAATCAGGTGTCAGCAAACCTTTTCTGTCAAGGGCCAGATTGTAAATGTTTTCAGCTTTGCACACCATACCGTCTCTGTCACAGCTAGTCAACTCTGCCATTATACTGTGAAAGCAGCCATAGACATACTTAAACAAATGAGTGTGGTTGTGTTCCAGCAGGAGTTAGTCTGCGGCCATAGTTTGCCAGCCTGAGCTAAATCATGCCTAACAGCTCCTTTCTCCTAGAATAGAGGAAGTGGGTCATAGTCATCTTCACATCCCTAGAACCAAACAATACATAGCACATGGCAAATGCTCAAGGAATGTTAGCAGGTGCAACAGATTCAGGAGAAGGTGTATTCTTGATGATCAAGCTGGTACTCAGAGCTTAAACCTCTTTTTTCCAGAAAGGCTGAACGTCAAAATCTCTAGCTTGGAGGCAGTCTTCTCTCTGTTCAGAGATAGACTAGATAAGCCTTGATGTCTCTTCTTAGCTTAAAAAAAAAAAAAAAAAAGACGAAAACTCAGGACTCAGAAAATAAAGTCTCATGAATGTTTCTTCTATCTTAGCTCCCAGCTGCAAACTTAAGCAGATTAGAAGACTCCAAGTATCTAACTATGTTTTGCACAACATAGAAGACATTTCTTTCAGACTTGGAATGACACTTCCAGGGCTGGAACGTGATTGGCCTCCTACTCCTGCGTTGGCTAAAAAGTGTTGCACTGTGCCCAGTGCAATACTTTAAACATCTTCACCTGGGAGCCGCTTTCCAAGTAGAACATAAAGCAATTCCCTGAGCAAATCATCACTGTTTCTGTCTTCTATCAGGTAAAATGAGGAGCTGTTGCACTACTCGACTGAGTTCCTAAAGCCAAAATCCACGGCACAGCTTGAGCATGGCTTGTTTAGAGAGTTTAGATTTGTTCAGAATAAGGAGAAAATATTTCATCATGTCCTTTTTAGGGAGGAAAATGAGGGGAGGGAAAAACCAAATGGAAAAGCCCCACAATCTTCTGATTACAGAAACCAAATTACCCAAAGTTCATTTATATCAAGTGTCATTATAAATAAAGGAGTCTGGGTCTGTTTTAGATACACTTTAAAAGCAGAGAAGATGGCCTAAATGCTTTTTGCATTTTATGCCTCCTTTTTATTTCCCTACATGTAGCACTCATGAAAAAATATCTCTTTTAAACAGGAGCAGCCCAGCCTGTTTGCTTGGCCAAAGTCTCTTCAAACCCTATATAAGGAATAGAAACAGAATTTAAGAGGGAATTTGGGATTTGAAAATTACACTATTTTGATCCAGCCCATTCTCTGGGCTTTATAGTTGCTGTTTCAAAGGGCTAGGTGAGGATCTTCCTATTTTACAGGTAGATTGTTCCAGAAGGAATATGATAGAACACAAATGCCATAGTCATACACTTGGCCTCAAGCCATCTCTCTGCACCCATGGTCCCAGCTTGGTTGAAGCCAGTCTTTCCCAAGAGCTTTGTCAAGGGTCCTTTGGGGGAAGTGCTCTGGTGGTCTGTGTTTTGTTTGTTTGTTTTTTTAAGTAAAATAGACATATATTTTTTAAAGTGATAACTTTTTAAAAAAGTATAACTTATTTTCTCTATGCTTTAATATCCTCATCTGTAAAATGGAGGTAATAAAAAAGCATGCCTCACAGAGTTAGTGTCTGGATTAAGTGACAATACAATTCAGCATGAACAGAGCCTAGCATGGAAAGTAATTGTGCAGTAAATGGCGGCCATAGTCCTTTGGCTGGAGTTCTATTGGTGAATAAGCTGTATAACAGTATCAAGAGATTTTTGTTAATTTACATCTTGCTCTGCCACTTCCACAGACAAAGATTTTTAATGTTTCATAGTTTAATCCATGTATACATACAAAATTAATTTTCCTTTTTGGTCAATCAATAAGAAAACTCAGAAAGAGCAAATTTATATTCTTCTTCAAATTCCCATGATGCTACCAGGGTCAGAAAGGTTATGTTTCAACAAGATGGCTTGGGCAGAAGATGACAGTTGGATTAAAAACTTCCACTAGAAAAAATGCCCTATAACTCCAGGTCCCTAAAGCACAAGCAGGGTAAGCCAGTAGTGACTGCCTTCTAACAAACATAACGACACAATTATTTACTTGGTGCAATTTTAACTCAACCTTAGTACTCTTTATAGTCAATTTTTATAACTGATCCCCTCTAATGGAAGATTAAGTGCCTTGAAGCAAAGAAAAAAAAAAGAAATTTGTTTTGACATTATGAGATCAATAAGTCCTAGAAGCCATTAAACTACACAGTGACAAGGCCCTGAGCATATTTAAAAATGTAGTTTTAGATTTCAGTACAAAGTCTATTGCCATGGCTTAAAATGTATGAAAGCAGTTAATATTAGCATGTGGAAAAAAATCACAAGTGTGATTTTATCTTTTGTCTGGTTTCAGGACAAAATTTATCTGCTAAATACAGATTTAACATGCTTTGTTGGAATGTTGGTCACTTAATTGTACCATTTCTACTAAGAGCTCTTGAATATGAGAACTCATTTAATTCTGTAAATTACTGAACCTAAGTGCTTTCATCATCCCTGAATTTAAAATGTTATTCTCTTCCTACGGTGATATATATGCTGAAAGACCAAGTATCTCTACCTTTCTCTGGGCTCAAGCATAATGATGTCAACTGTGAACCTCCTAGAAATTAGGTAATTAGGTTCACAGTCTCAGAACATGCTCAAGGATTCTACAGTGGCCCACATCTTTTTCAGAAAGATTTACCAAGTGCATTAAATAAGCACATCTATAAGGCACTAAGTGTCACACCTTTCAACTCATCCCTCATTTTCTTTCTGCAGTTCCCTGTTATGGAAGATCAGTCCACTGACTCTTCTTTCTTAAGGTGAGTTCTCTCCTCATGTCTAAGTGTTGCTAGCCAGGAGAGGTAAGGAAGGAACAATGACTTTTCCTTGACATTTTTTTTTAAGTATTAGGGAACTTTAAAATCACAGCTTTCTGTTGACCTGCTCTATTCTGAACCTTATGAGACATTGGGGCAGTGCTGCATAATAACTACAAAGAACCGATCTAGGCACCCAATGATTCCCCAAGGCATACATGCAATTAAACTGCAGCAGACCTGGATTGTGAGGGACACTTACCCTGTGCTGAAATTGGCAGGCCTGAATCCCCTTAAGATATCAGGCTGTAAGGCAACTGACCTTATTTTGAGGAACTGTCCTCCTCTAAACACCCTAATGTTCTGACCTCAGGTTTCAGAAATCAACATACTCTTTACATTTTTGTCTAAATGTAGCACTGCCAAACAGCCATCCTACCCATGTTTAACTTAAGCAACTTGTACTCTGGGAAATTGGAGAGAGAGAAACATAGAGAGAGACTGTATAATATTTCCACCTGTTTTGCTTCCTGTGTGTGTGTGTCCCAGGGTCAGGATGAGACGAAAACATACTATTCACTCAGTGCTTTTGCTTCTCTCTCTAACAATGGGAGTATCTTGCTACACTGAGTGTGATTCTAATATGGAAAAGATGCATATTTTTCTTTTAACAGGGCCACAAATATTGAACCAACTACCTCACCAATGGTAACTGAAGAGACAGCAATCTACTCCCAATGCTGGAAGAGAAGCTGGTGGTGGTGATCTTACCAAGACTGAGATGGTCTCCAATATGGTTCTTTCCTAAAGGGTTTTTAATGGTAATAGTGACTGGAGGCCAAGTTCACTTTAGATTTTCTTCACAACAGAACTATTGTATGAGAGTCTTCTCTCTGATGGTTTTTTTGTTTGTTTTTGGTTTTTTTGTTTTGTTTTTTGTTTGTTTGGTAGCTAGTTTTCATGAACTGAGGCTAAGAGAAGGTGTTGACTGCTCACCTTATTCAAAGAATTGATTTATTTGTTTGGGCTTAAAAGTGCACAATTCTCATGAACAGTGTTAGAAGCAGAGAAACCAGATACCATGCTAAGGACTTTATACCGTTTTTGTGTACAGATCTGGTTCTATCTTCGGGAGCATCTCCCATGAGAATTGGGGAAATTCAAAACTGGCAGAATAGCTCTTGGCATTGATTGATGAACTCCTGGATGATGCAGCCCTGGTTTGTTTGGTATTTCTATCCATGCCTTGGCTGAAAGTTTAGAGGGCACATTGATTTAATTTGTAGATGACAGGAATCTGGAAAGGATAGCAAATGCATTGGGTGATAGAATGAGGATCCAAAAAGATCATGACAAGCTGGAGATATGGGACAAATCTAACGATATGAATTTTAACAGTTATAGATAGAAGATCCTGTACTTAGATACAACAAGCCAAGACTCAGGACATTTCAGGGAACTATTGATATAAATCACCAAGTCTGGGATATTTAAGTGCAGGTGCCTGGTGTGCATGTTGGGGGAGGGGCTATGGTTTAGCAAGAGCTGGTGTACAGAAGATTTAAGGATTTGGGTTTGAGAGCTAGTTTAGGGAGGATGACGTGGCTTCGGAAATCCAGTGGAATCTTAGGCTACAGAAATAGAAATAAAAACAACACTCAATTGGCCATGGCAATGGTGGGAGTTGGCAGTGAAAAGGAGAAAAGGAGGAGGTCAAGAATGTCTTTTTTTTTTTTTAAGAAAAGTTTTCTCCTTCATTGGGTGTAGTATATCCTCCAGCAGCCTCCAAAGAATAAATTCAAGGAAACTTCTAGATGTCTGATTTCTGGAAAATGTTGTTATTCTACCCTCATGTTTAATTGGTAAGCTGAGTAGGAAATTTTAGGTTAGAAATATTCTCCTTTAGAATTTTAAAGGTATGCTAGTCATTACCTTCTGCTTTTCATTATTGCTGTTAAGTACAATGGCATTTTGCTTCTTGATCCTTCATACAAAACCTTTGTTTTTCTTCTGGAAGTTTCTTCTCTTTGTTCCAAGAATTTGGAAATTTCACGATGGTATGTGCTTCATTCATTGTGTGGGGCTCTCTGGTGGTTTAATATTGACACTCATATCCTTCAGTTCTGAAAATTTTTCTTGAATTATTTCTTTGATGATTCCTTTCCTTCCATTTTCTATTTCTAAGATTATTATTATCATTTTTTGTATCTGTTTTCTATGTGTCAGGCATTGTTCTAACCACTTAAAAAATATTAACTCTTTTAATCTTTTAATCTGCATTGCAATCCCATTTTTCATATCTTTAACTTTTTGTTCTATTTTGGGGAGAGATTCCAGTTCTTCTTCTGAGTTTGTAATTTCTTATGTTTTACTTTTTAAGAGCCTCTCCTTTTTTGTTATCAAAATGTCCTTTTTAAAAATAGTAACTTGATCTTATTTTGTAAATGTAACATTGTTATATGAGGATAAATTTTATTTGTTTTTAACTTTTCTCTTTGCATAGTCTCTGTTTCATACTAGTTGCTTTTGGTCTCTCTTTCAAATTAGAGATTCTCCTCAAAATCATAATTATTTTGGGCTGTTAGTTCACATTTAAGAGTGAGATACTCAAATGCTATTTCAAAACTCTCTGCACGAGAGATTATCATTTGATATGGCAGGACTATTTCTTTTGGGGATCAATCAGTATCAGCACCTTTAAGTCTTTTCTTCAGGCTGATTACATTCCCCAGACAGGACATGTCTAGTTGCTCCACTGGTTAGAATACATCTGGCCTCCAGATATTATTAGAGCACTAGGGGAGGAACAGAACCATTTAGCATGTAACCTCTTACTTAATTCTCTTGTTTGCAATGATAGACCTCTGCCCTCAACTGTACTTAGTGTCCCTCAGTCTAAAGACTCTGTTTTACCCACTTCAGAGAACAAAATTTGAGTCTTCACCCAGAGTGAGGGATTGGTAGCCATTCAAGCTGCATGAAGTTGGGGAGGGAATCCTGATGGTCTAACTGCTTCTCAGCCAGACACTAAAACAATTCTACTCTTGGGGCGCCTGGGTGGCTCAGTCAGTTGAGCATCCAACATTGGCTCAGGTCATGATCTCATGGTTGGTGAGTTCGAGCCCCACATTGGGCTCTGTAATGACAGCTCAGAGTCTGGAGTCTGCTTTGGACTGTGTGTTTCCTTCTCTCTCTGCCCCTCCCCCACTCGCACTCTGTCTCTCTCTGTTTCTCAAAAATGAATTAAAAAGTTTAAAAAAATTAAAAATAAATAAATAAAATAATTCTACTCTTTCAAGTCCCACTTTTCCTCCCATTTTCTGGGGCATCTGATACCACCTGCTCCTGAGCCTCTGGAGGCTGTGTGGTGTATGCCAGACTGCACTTTGCACTTTCTGAGGTCTGCCAGCCTTGATGCCATTTGTCCACTTCGTTGACATCGCCTCTCTTATTCTTTGTCCTTTTGGGCTTATGCCTCTACAACAATCCATTTGCTGTGGTTTCAGTGGGTTTGGCAAGGACAAAAGTTAAATCTGTCTGCTTAACAAGAAGTTCAGCATAAAACTTTTGTTGCAGCATTTGTAAAGGTCAAAAACTAAATCTACAAGAAAATTTGCCACAAGGAAAGTATGGAATTTGCTGCAGTTCATTCATAACTTGGGGTATTATAATGAATGGGTTTTATCTATACCAGACTATTTGAAGGACTTTCATGATGTATTGTTAAGTGAAAAGCAAGGCCCAGAAAAAATGTATAAAATATGATTCCACTTTTGTAAAATAACTGACAAAAATCCCTATAAATGTCAATATACATTTGTAAGATTTTACTTTAAAATTGATTTCCCAGTTTGAGGCAGACAGGGCATGGGGAAAGACTGAGGGGAGTGAGCACAGAAGAAAAAAGTAAAAGACTAGAAGAAAATAAATGTGTTCATAATTAAAATAGTATATATAATTTTCTATTGATATAGCTTTAGCTATGTATTTGCATATATGCTTAAAGGGATGTATGAACCCATGGTTACTGAAATATCATAGTGATTTACTCTGGATAATAAGATTTTTTAAATATTTTCCTATACATTTCTGTACTGATTTTGTTTTTCTAGTGAGCATATGTTAGGTAAATAACCTGGAAAAAAAGCTTTAAAAATAAAAGTTCAGAGCTCTCAAAAATGAAAAGGTCTACAACTGGAGGTAGAAGAGTATATTCCTGGCATAGTGAATAAAGGTACAAACAGTGTAACCAGAGAAATTTGATTTCACATTCTGGCTCTAACTTAGATAAAGCCATTTAGTATAAGGCTTAAGAGCAAGAGTTGCTTGGAGTTTGAATCCCTGCTTCACCATTTACTGGCTGTGTAATTTGGGCCAGACAATTGACCTCTCTGTGCCTTCATTTCCTCATTAAAAAAGGGAGCTAAAAGTATAATAATTTTACTTGCTTCATAGTGTTGCAATGTAGATTAAAAGAGTTAATGTTTCTAAAGTGGTCATAACAGTGCCTGGCATGTAGTAAGTAATATTCATGCTTGAATTTCCCCTGTATTTCTGCCTTCTCTGGTTAAATTCATACATTTTGTATGAATTTTGTATGATTTCATTTTATTTCCTCTCTTAGCATTTTCATTAAACTTCATTTGACTTTTTCTGTGGTTATCATAGAGTTTAACAATAGATACCTCAACTAATCTATTTTCAAATAGTGCTATACCTTTTCACATGTAGTAAAAGTACCTTATAACAAAATATGTTCAATTTCTTTCGTCCCTGTGGCATTGTTGTCATTCATTTCACTTATCCAGATAGTCTAATCACGTAATACATTGTTACTATTATTGCTTTATTTTTTTAAGCTTATTTATTTATTTTGAGAGAGAGAGACAGAACACATGAGCTAGAAAAGGGGAGAGAGAGAGGGAGAATCCCAAGCAGGCTCTGCAGGGTCAGTGCAGAGCCTGATGCAGGCCTCAAACCCAGGAAACTGTGAGATTATGACCTGAGCTGAAATCAAGAGCTGGATGCTTAACTGAATGAGCCACCCAGGTGCCCAACTATTACTGCTTTAAATAAAAGCTTATCTTTTAGATCAATCAATTCTATGATACGCTTCCTTTTTTAATATAGATTCAAGTTTTTGATCTGTATCATTTTCCTTCTGCCTAAAGAACTTCTTTTAACATTTCTTGGTGCTATAGAATAAATGTTTGTGCCCCACTTCCACAAATTCATATGTTGAAACCTATTCCCCAGTGTAATAGTATTTGATGCTGGGGCCTTTGGGAGGTTATTAAGCCATGCGGCCTAATTCATGATGTTCCCTCATGAATAGGATTAAAGCCCTTATAAAAAGTGGCCCAGAGAGCTTTCTCACTCCCTTCTGTCATGTGAGGACACAGTGACAAAATGGAGGTCTATGAACTAGGAAGTGAGCTCTCACCAGAAACCAAATCTGCGCACCTAGACTTGTGGGACTTCCAGCCTCCAGAACTGTGAGAAATAAATTCCTGTTGTTTATAAACCACTTGGTCTATGGTACTTTGTTATAGGAGCCCCAGTGAACTAAGACATTTGCAGAACAAGTCTGCTGGTGAGGAACTCCCTCAGGCTTTGATTTTCTAAGAAAGTCTTTATTTCTCCTTTATTTTGAAGGATACCTTCACTGAATATAGAATTCTAGGTTGGCAGCGTTTTTTTTCTCTTTCAACACTTTAAGGCTTTCACTGTACTCTGCTTTCTTGCACTGTTTCTGACAAAAGGTCTGCTGTAATTCTTATCCTTATTTCTCTGTAGATACAACATTTTCAGTCCTCTTTTTTCAGTAGTTTCTTTTTGTCTTTGATTTCCTTCAATTTGCATATGATATCCCTAGGTGGCTGTTTTTGTTTTGTTTTGTATTCACCTGTTCTGTTTTTTTTCTGACTTTCATTGGTCTGTTGTTTGATGTCTTTCATTAATTTTGGGAAAAAATTTCAGCCATTGTTACTTCAAACATTTCTTCTTCTCACTTCTATTTTTCTTCTCCTTCTTGTATTCCAATGGCACACATATTACACCTTTTGATATTGTTCCCCAGTTCTTGGATACTCTGTTCTGTTTTTATTCTTTTCTTCATTATTTTTCTCTTTGTATTTCACTTTGAATGCTTTTTGTTGACTATCAGTGATTCTTTCTTCAGCTATGTCAAGTCAGCTGATGAACCCATCAAAGGTTTTCTTCATTTCTGTTATAGTGCTTTTGATATCTGGCATTTCTTTTGCTTCTTTCTTAGACTTTCCATCTCTCTCTTTACACTGCCCATCTGTTCTTGCATGTTGTCTACTTTTTCTATTAGAGCCCTTAACATATTAATCATAGATACTTTAAATTCCCTGTCTGATAATTCCCACGTTTGTATTGTATTTGAGTCTAGTTCTGATGACTGCTTTGTCTCCTTAGTCTGTGTTTATTTTTTGCCTTTTGGCATTCCTTGTAATTTTTTGTTGAGTATCAGACATGTTTTACTGGATAATAGGAACTGAGATAAATAGGCATTAGAGTGGGGGGTTACATTAATGTGGCTACAAGTTGAGCTTTAATGTTTGCTATAGCTATAGGTACCAGAGGCTTCCAATTCCTCAGACTCTTTGCTTTTGTCTCCCCTGTTGATTTTGGGCTTCCCTAAATACTCCTAAGAGCAAGTTGGTCTGTGTCTTATAGCTCTTTTAGCTATAATCCACTGTGACTATACTGGAACACTTGTTGTGAAGTAGTAAGGTGTGGAGAAGAGGTAGCATTCTATAATCTTCAAATTAAATCTCATTTCTTTAGTGGGTCTGTGTTTCGGGGCTACAACCTTCACAAGTGTTTCTCCTTGCTGCCTACTCCCTTCCCTGGCTACAGCATTCTCCATCTGTTTCCTTGAGGCCTGATCCCTGTTGCAGATGGTTATTGTTCCTGTTTTTGTTTTTTTCCTTAGGCAATACAGGAAGACAGGAGGGAGCTGGAGTGGGAGAAATACTCTTCTTCAAGCCAGGATGAGGCTCAAAGTATTTTCCCCTGAAGTGTATTACGAAAAATATTCTTGGTGTATGTCCCAAAGATTATGCTTTTTATTCCCCAGGAACAGATCTGCAAAGAGATCTTTCTCTGATCCTTACCTTAAGAACCTGGTACGGTTCCTGGATGTTAAATGCACATAAATAGGGGGCTCCCACTAAAATTGTGACACCTCCCCAAGTAGTTTCCCACCTTCATGCTAGTCCACACTCAGCTTCCAGTAGCTTGACAAAATTACATGTTTATTACCAGTTTATGGATCCAGTGGCTTCTGCTCCAGATAAGATTTCAGCAGTATTATCTGTATCCACCTGCCTCACCAGATTTAGGAGTAGCAGTTTACCCTGTGAATTCAGTTCTCTGATGAATCCAAGAAAAGTAATTGATTTCCAGTTAGTCCAGCTTTTTCTTATTGTGAGGATACAAATGATGACTTTAAAGCTTTTCATATGTTGGAGTTGAAATAAAAAGTCTACTTACTTGTTTTTAAGAAGTTTCTTAAACTCTCTGAATCTCAGTTTCAACATTTATAAAGTAGGAATAGCAATTCCTATCTGCTAAGGTGATTATGGGAAATAAGGAAAAAATACTTAGAACATGGCACCCAGCAAATGATCAAGTACTAGTACCCATCCCCTTTCCCCCAGGGAAATCATCAGAAGTGTGCAGGCAGAAGTAGAAAGACCCCCTGGTAGGGACAAGGTGGAGGAAATTCAGTATTAGAAGGGTAGTTGGGGGAAGAAGAACTTTTAAAAATCTTTCATAACTCTAAGGTTACCTAGTTCTCTTGCTCCCATTTTCCAAATCTGGTCACTCTCAAGGAGAAAGTTAATTAACAGAATATGTAAATTAAAGAGCAGTTATTACACTAATTAACATTTTCTTATCAACAGCTAGTCCAGTTCTGTACATGTGTAGATCAAGACATCCATGTCTGCAGCAACGGAAACTCACAATGGAACTTTGCAAGTCTCTTGCCATCCAAACAAAACTGAGGTGCATAGAAATAATGGCTTCATTTTGCCTCTAGACAAATGATGAATATGAGTTTGTCACATCCATCGCTTCATCTTGGCGAGTACCGGATGGGGTGGTGACACAATAGCCTGGAGTGCAGGCGGGCAAGCCTCTGGGCAGAGGTAGCAGTCCCAGGGCTGGAGCACTGGTTTTTCTTAACCTGACTTTCTGCCCTTTCAATCCAAAATGGGGACACATTGGATTTTGCTGTGCTTTGCTGGTTGATAGTAACAACTTGTTAAACAGTTGCTTTGAGGGCAAAGCAATTGAGTAGTTGTAATTTTCAGGGAAGGGAGGTGTGCTAGTAAAGGAATGCGAAAGGCCATCTCATCTCGCCTGTGCACTACCTTCTATGAGGAGTTTCTATGCAGCAAATAACACATCTTCCCAAATATGCTTTGTGTAGCACTAACTGAACATATGCACTTGAACTTCCAGGCATAACAATGGCTCTCTGTACCTTTTTTCATAGAATAAACCCTGGAGCACGAGGAAAGACAGAGCCAGAGACTCTTAAAACAAACAAAACACACACAAGCACGCACGCACGCACACACAAGTTTGCAAAGATGCAATTTTTGTACCGGCCCAAATTAACTTGCTTCCTAAACACTTCCTCCATCCACACTTCCCAACTTCCACTGAAGTTTTTTCTCTTGTTTGATTAAGTGAGATAAAACTCTGGATCTTTTAAATTATTACATAAGAAACTCTACAAATGCATGAATTTTAAGTTGCTTTCCTATTCCTTTTCTGATTTGACAGCCTCATTTTCATTATTTATATTAGTGAAGAATCTAGCTATCAATCACAGTATTATTACCAGAGCAGCAAATTTTCAAGATAAACAATGAAAATTACTTTCTTTGGTGTTAAAGATGATTGGCTTAGCCAACATTCTTATAGGAAATAATCTCTGACTCAGATGGTTCTAGAGACTTAATGAAGGAACTACTTGTAAGGGTAGCAGGCTAAGAGAACTATTGGGGCACTCAGAGCTCAATAACAGTGGGAAACCATTTCCATCTCTAGGGCTGGAGAGGCAGGTAAGCCCAGAGAAGGCTGGAGCCCTGGCAGAGCCTCCCTTGATGTCCTTCCTCTGGCAAGGCTGTCACCATAACTGGAAACACAGCCCAAAGTAGGCAAGAAGTGGAGTGAATGCCCTCCCCCTTATCTCTTGGGTGAGGCAGGTCCAGCAAGGGCTCATTCTCAGGCTCACATAGGGAAGGGTCACACCTGACAGAGAAGACCTCCTTAAATTTTATGCCTTGCACAAATTTAAATTTTGCTTTCCTCATCAGATGTCCTGGGCCTCCCATTGGCCAAAATCAACAAGGTCATCCACAAAGGGAGCCTGGGGGTATGCATTCATGGGGCTTAGCCTCCTGGGTCACAGGGCAGGCATCAAAAGAAAAAAAAAAAAAAAGAGAAAGGATCCTGGGGAGAGTCAGAGAGAATAACAAGCACCTTTATTTTCACAGGTCACGGTAACAATTTTTAAGTCTTAGGTCTCTTAATAAGACCCTTTGTTCATATTATTTTCAAGGACAGATTTTGATAAAGAAAGAAAATAAGCTGGCAGTAGCCATTCACACACACAAACAAGATTATATTCTTGTGACTACTCTTAATTTAGCATTTTATCAAATTACATTATTGGAACTGGTTTCGTGGAGAAAAGATCTCTCTCCATCTGCAGAAGGAAACAAGGAGATCTTTTTCATCTCATCCTGTGACACCTCTTGTTAATTATGAAGACTTTCATTTAAGACCAGGCTCTGAAATTTCATAAGTCAGCATTATGAACAGAAACGGCGGATGAGGAGAGTTCAATCTTACCAACAGAAATGAACCAAAGAGTAAATGATATCTTACTAATGCTATAGACCCACATAGCTTTATTCTTTTGTGGTTTTTTTAACATCATTTTTAACATTTCACAGGAATCTCTGTATGTGTAATGATGAAGAAAGCAAAACCTGGGGTGCCTGGGTAGCTTAGTTGGTCAGGCTCCTGTTTCTTGATGTCATCTCAGGTCTTGATCTCAGGGTTCAAGCCCTGTGTTGGGCTCTGCACCGGGCATGGAGCCTACAAGAGAGAAAAGAAAGAAAAGAAAGAGAAGAAAGAAAGAGAGAAAGAAAGGGACAGGAAAAGAAAAGAAAAGAAAAGAAAGGAAAAGAAGAGAAAGAAAAGAAAAGAAAAGAAAAGAAAAAAGAAAAGAAAAGAAAAGAAAAGAAAAGAAAAGAAAAAAGAAAAAAGGAAAAAGCACAACCTGAACAGATTCGGGCTGGAAGCCCTATGGTTAGCTAAGTGCCCTCTCCAGCTGAGCCACACAGCCCTACAGACCCTCCTTGCCATCGGGGACGCCCATTCCTCAGTGGCTGGCTGACATGGACCCCAGAGACTACTGTGTATATTCGTAGTTCTACACATTCCACTAATATCAATGTTGAAATACAGAGATAACTCAAACGGAAATGCTTTTAGAGCAAAGCACTTTTGTGTAAAATCAGTCTCAGTGCAGAAATTGCCTCAGGGATTTTTAGTCTCTTCAGTGGTAGTAGCAACAGCTAAGAAAAAAAAAAAAATATATATATATGTATCTGGTAGGTATCAAGTACCTATCTCAGATGCTGTTAGGTCCACTGCAAGCATTATCTGACTTCATTTTACCACAGCTCTAGGAAGGAGGTGCTACATTTAGTCTTTGTTTTTTAACTTTCTTCTTTTTTTCTTAAGATGTAGAAATAAGGATCACAGCACTCATAATGGTAAAGCTGGAAGGAGAGGGAGTTCAGGTCTGTACCTTCAGTACCCAAGCTCTTAACTCCCAACACAGGCCTCTTAGAGCCAGCGAGGACTGACAAGCAAATCTTTCTCTTTTTTAATTAAAAAATATATTTAGAAAAAGATTTTTTTAAGTTTATTTTTTTTATTTTGAGAGAGAGAGACAGAGAGAGAGCAAGTGGGGGAGAGGCAGAGAGAGATCCCAAGCAGGCTCCACACCTTCAGCATAGAGCCCGATGCAGGACTCGAAGTCACAAACCATGAGATCATTACCTTGCCAAAGTCAGAAGCTTAATAGACTGAGCCACCCAGGTGCCCCAGAAAAAGATTGTTTTAGAGTAAATTTAAGGACCATTTTAAAAAGACTGTAGAACAATATAAAGTTTTGGAAGAAACTGTAAATATTTCTTCTCCTTACAGTAGTAAAATATACATTCCTTCCCATTTCATTTTTGAAGCATTTTTAAAGAAAAAAAAAGGTTGCAGAGGATGATACTTGACAGGGGAGAACTCCTTCAGGTGCTGAGGATTTAGGAATGAGCAAGACATAGTTCCATACACACACAGCTTCTACGGTAGTAAAAAGATGTTTACAAAATACTAAATGAAGAAAGCAAATCACAAATTGGTATGTAGAGTAGGAGTATGTTTTTTAAATCAAAAGAAAAAACTGTGTATGTGTCTGTCTTAGTCTATTCAGGCTGCTGTGGCAAAATATCATAAACCATGTGGTTTATAAATAACAGAAATTTATTTCTCACAGCTCCAGAAGATGGGTAGCCCAAGATCGAGGTGCTGGCAGATTTTATGTATGGTGAGGTCCTGCTTCTTGGTTTGCAGATGGCTGTCTTCATACTGTGTCCTCACATGGCAGAAAGGAAAGCTCTCTGGGGTCCCTTTGATAAGGGCAGCAATCCCACTCATGAGGGCTCCACTCTCATGACCTAATCACCTCCCCAAATCTCCACCATCACATTAGGGGTGACGATTTCAACATGAATTGGGGGGGGGGACACAAATATTCATTTTATAGCAGTATCTGTAACTAGAAATATAAAGATGTTCTCTCTAGGTGGTAAAATAGAGACAATTTTAGCTTTATTCAGTTTTCTTTTATGTCATTACTAAATTTTCTAGATTAAATGAATGACCGTGAACTCTCAAGGCAGGGACTGAAACTTCTTTGCAATGACAGCATTGAGCTTGGTGCTAGATAAAATAGGCACTCAGGAAATGGCTGTTGTCCCAGAGAATGGCACTTTCTAATGACCACAGGATTGGAGGGCACATTCCCAAGTATCCATGTGGTTGGAGCTCAGTTGCATACAATATCTTCATTTATTTTACTGGCTTGTCTGAGTGTGCTGGGTGGATTCATTGTCTGATCCAGGTAAGATCAGAAGAGAAAAAGCTTATCAGCTCATGAGATTCTGACTGGGTTGAATCTTGATATAGCTCTGGTTGGTATCCAGAGTATTTGACTCTTTGCCCTTCACACTGTGGTGCTTGTTAAAGCTGAGACATATTAGGTGTCCTGAAAAAAGGGAGACTGGATTGGACTAATAGGAATGTTGATTAATTCTGTTGTTTTGTTGAGTTCCTCAAATTATGCTATTAGGTATAAAACATTATTTAGAAATTGTTAAAATATGTAATTTTGGTCCATTGATTTTATATTATCCATACCCATAATTTGTGTTATGGATTTGTTTTGTTCATGTGCAGGCTATTTAGACCTTGGGAACAGCAAAGAACAAAGTGTTTATACATTCAACTTGTTGGTATGTGAAGGGCTGTGAAATGTAGTTCTGGCTCCGACAGATAAGCCAGTCAATTTAAGTTATATTAAATGAATTCACTTTTTAATAGAGCTTTAATTTCAGCCTGGTTGGAAAGGGGCAGGGATGATAGAGTGAAATTTAAAGTCTATAACAATTTCTTTCTAGGACATGATTTTCCAGATTTGGGTTGGAAGGCAGAACGTGATGATCTATTGCGGTCAGTGTTTTGGGGGTTAAAATAGAATCTCAGTCATTTACATCAATCACAGATTTTCTCCTTCCCAAATCAGGTTTTACCCAGAGTCCTTTTTTATCTAATTCCTATGAGCTTTTATAAAACCTTTTGTTTTTAAACTTCATTATTGACTTATGATCTATAAACAGAAAAGTCAATGTGCAAGTAATGAGTGTACAGCTCAATTAATGAACCCAAAATTACCACACTCATGTGACCATCTCTCACGCCAAAACATAAACATTACAAGTAGTGCATGAGCTCTCTTCTGCTCCCTCCCAATCACTCACCCCTCCTGTGTCCCCAAAAACAGCCACTATCCTGACTTGTAACATCATATAACAATTTTGCCTGATTTTGAATATAACTCTGTTCATTCATGTGGTTGTATGTGGCTGTAACTCATTCATTTAACTGCTAAATAATATTCTCCTATTGCTGGGCACTAGGCTTATTTCCAGTATGGGGCATTAGGAATCTTCCTGCTGTGCAAAATCCTGTTCCTATCTTTTGTGTCTATATGTGCTGCTGGGTATATACCTAGTAGCTGAATTTCTGGATCATGTAGTATATTTTCATTCAACATTACTATATGGTGTCAAATGGATTTCCAACATGTTTAAAACACTTTACACTTTTCAAGTAATGTACAAGTTCCCATAGTGTCACATTCTTGCTCATGCTTGGTCTTGTCCATCTTTTTAATTTTAGCTATTCTGGTGAATTCGTTCTATTTTGTGTGTGTGTGTGTGTGTGTGTGTGTGTGTGTGTGTGAGAGAGAGAGAGAGAGAGAGAGAGAGAGAGAGAGAGGGAATGAGTTTAATTTGTATATTCTAGATTGCTAAGGAGGCTGAACACATTATATTATGTTTATTGGCCACTTGTTGGAGTCGATTACCCATTTTTCTATTACATTGTTTGATCCATTGTTTTCTGGATTCTTTACATTCTGCACATAAGTTATATATGTTGCATATAACTTATCACATTCTGTAGCTTTTCTTCTCACTCTCTCAACAGTCCTTTTTGACAAACAAAAGTTCTTAATTTTAATGTAGTCCAGTTTATTAATATCTTCACTGATTTCTTTTTGTAACCTGTTAAGGAAATATTTGATTACCCAAAACTAAGAAAATATTTTCCAATGTTAGCTTCTAAAAGCTGTATTATTTTACCTTTTAAATTTATGTGTATGATCTACATATAAAACCTGGAGATTATTTGAGAGTGTTATATGAGATAGGATTTTGCAAGTTTATTAGGCTTAGGAGGTCCCACAGCTAAATAGAAGTTTACTTTCTGTTACTTAGAATTTTAATTTTATATGTACTAAAAGAGACTTTTTAGATATACTTAGAAAGATTTAAGGGGTGCCTGAGTGGCTGAGTCAGTTAAGCGATTGACTCTTGATTTCAGTCATGATCTCATCATTTGTGGGACTGAGCCCCAAGTCAGGCACTGCATTAGTAGTTCAGAGCCTGCTTGGATTCTCTTTCCACCCCTTCCCAACAGGTGCATGCTCTTTTGCACACGCTCTCTCCTTAAAAAAAGAAAGATTTAAAAATCATATGTCACTCTCATGTATTCATAAAAAGAAAAATGTAAACAATATACTGGTAAGTATATAGGTACTGTGTGCTTGACCCTCCAGTTCCATGCTTTTCAGTCTTGCTCCGTACTCCAGGAGGCTGAATTGTATGGACTTTATGAAAGGGCTCCTTGTCATTTGGATTCTGGTTGGTTCAACCAATGGGAAACACCAAAGGGAGAACAGAGAGTAGAAAGTCAGTAAGGGTGGAGTATTTATTCTCCTAGTTCCCTCTCTTCCCTCTATCAAAGGCCCTAGATCCTGCAAGCCACCCTCTCCATGCAGCAACCTACTTGGGGGTCTAATAACCACCCTCTCTCCTTGCCCCTTCAAGCAATGGAATGGTAACTACTTATTGCTCTTCTGGTCCAGAGGCACCTCACTATTCTTTGCTGGTTATTCTAAACTGTGCCCACACCTCCATAAATTGCCTTGTTATTAAACTCTACTCCATTCCACAATTTTACTGTACTATCTGGTCCCTGCTGTGATCTTGGATAATACAGTGATGATATTCCTAAAACATCTTCACCCACTGAGAATTCAGCTCTCCTAAATCACTTTTCATCTCCTAGTAATCAATGTCTATGCTTTTTGCCATAATTTTATCACTGAGTCAAGGCCACCAAGAGTATTAGTGATGTTGTATTTCTTAAATGAGAGTGCCATGATACTTTCTGAGATTTTCTCACAAGCTGCTGGTACCCATTTTGCAAGTCTTGATGCACAGACCATGAAAATCACATCACAACAGCTGCCTCGCCAGCAGCAATTATTAGATACTTCCTGATTTCAGAGATATTAAAAGCTTTTTTAATGTATACTTTATAATCAATGAAATGCTGTAATGATGACAATAATGACTAAAAAAATACTAGAATCTTTACATGTAACATTATCTCTTTTAAAGTCAATGGCAGTATTCTGTGGCAGATATTATTATCCCCTTTGTATATGTGGGGAAACTGAGGCTCAGGAACATTCAGGACTTTGCTCAGGATCACACCCCTATTCAGTGGTAGAGTTGAGACTCAAAATCAAATTGATCTAATGTCAAAGCCTGTAATCTGAACCACTTGCCTCTGTGGCTCTTCAGCCACCTAGAGACGATGATGAATTACCATGGTGCATTCCATGTATTCTAATAATCTGACCAATCCCTTGGGTTCCTTCCAGAAATTCCTAGTAACTCTCATTCCAATTCTAGGTCTTCTACTTTTATGGTTCTGTTATTTACCCCATCAGACAAGTCATTTATGAGAATAAATACTGGTTGTCCATGACACTATTTACTCCCATCACACAGCAACTCCAATACACCCTTCATCCAATGGCTGATTATCCCTTGAGGCAAATGGACTCAACGATGCTATTGCTTTCCAGTGCACCCACAGTATTTCCAACTTCTATAGAGACAAAGCTTCATTTCAAGAAGCCAGCAGGGAAGAAACAGCCTATAATGAGATTATGGAGCAATAGGTTGTAGAAAGACATGGCAAGGTTCCAAACATGGATAACCAGCATCAATCCCACACATAATGTCTTAGAGCAACACAGGAGCTTCTGCTCTGGCAATCAAAATGCAGGTTCTGATGAATCAGTAAGTACCACTAAACAGAATAAGTATGTTCTTCCCATCACTGACGGTACTCAGCATCACACTTGAAGATTGTTCTAGTCTCACTCCTTCTCAGGTGCTCTTGTAGGTCCCCTTGACATCTCTCTTTAGAGAAGTTCAATATACATTGGTGGTACTAAAGTCAGAACCATGGACAGCAGCAGCAGCCCCTGGGAATGCGTTAAAAAACATATTCTTAAGCCTGATCCGGTAACTGCTGAATCAGAAACTCTGCAGGTGGGGCCTGGCAATCTGTATTTTAACAAAATTTCTTGTTCACACTAAAGTTTGTGAAGCATGAATATAAAGTATTTTTGTGAAAATCTGGAGGTTAACGGTGACATCAAAGTACTTGCAACTGGCACTTAATTACTGGATTAAAAAGTAAAAAATAGTACACATTTATTTTTATATATCAAATGTTACAAAGATGTGTAAAATCCATCATTTCTTCTGTCTGGTCCATATCTTAAGAGGTAACCAAGGTTAATAGTGTAATAGAATCCATTCACACTAATCTATGTTTATTCACACATGCACAAACATATATATTCCTATTTGGGTTTTCCTCCCTTTCTTTCCACTTTTGTTGTTGTTGCTGTTGTTGTTGCTACAGACTTAAGTTCATATTCTGGTACTCATATGGCTTTGCAATCTGCCTTTTTCACTAATGTATCATGGACATCCCTCTAAGTCAGTATATGTAGTTCAAATTTTTTTTCCTTAGAAGTTGTAAGATATTCTAAAGCATGAATGCTTCATATTTTATCCAATCTTGTTTTATTGATAGACATTCAGTACATTTTCAGTTTTTCACAGAAGCTAAATTAGAGGACTTCCACTGTGAAAATAATTTATGGGCTCAGATCTACTCGTGGGCTGAATTTGAAAGTGAAAAGGCAGATATATGAGAATATTCTTGTGCATAAAGAAAGGCCTATGAAGACTGCCTGAGCTACTCAAGCTCAGTAAGTCAGTCTTCAGGAATTCAACAAGCACTTGGCAATGGTCTATTGCATGCCAGCCCTTCTGGTAGTTGCTGAGGATACAATGGTGAACAAGACAGACATGATCTTTGATTCTCATAGAACTCACTCTCCAGTGGGGTTACATACAGGGACAAAAGACAATTATAATGCAGTATGATAAATGTCAAGAAGTTCCAGGCAAGCTATGACCTGTTGATAGAATAGGAGTTAGTCAGATGAAGGAGGAGTAGTGTTCAAAACAGAGGGATCAGCATGGTAGGTTTGGGGAATTTCAAATAGTGTGAGAAGAGGAGAGATAAAGCTAGAGGTACAAGCAAAATCTAACTCACAAAGCCACTTCTAAGTTTCAACTTCTTCTTGGAAAAAACAAGGAGTCCTTTACTATAACAAAAGGGTACCCATCCCTTCTATCATATAAGCATGTCTCTTTAGAAATTGAAAGAACTGCATTAGGCAGAAAAATTAGGTAGGAAAGAGACTTGGATACTTTAAGTTGAATTTTATGCCAGTTTTGAATACATAAAATAAGGGACATTCAATAAACCCGGGCAGGGAGTACCCTAATCAAGATACTGGGTTTAATTTATATTCTGGATGAAATTTGTGCTATTATACCTATTGATCCTAACTCACCAAAAATCTAAAATCTATAATGTGGAAAACATACTTGCAAACAACACTTGCTGAATACCTACAGGGTATTTGAAATCCTACAGGATTTGAGGGATATAAAAAAGTGGAGACACACTTGCTGAATACCTCCAGGGTATTTGAAATCCTACAGGATTTGAGGGATATAAAAAAGTGGAGATTTTTATTTACCACATTCCATGGAAATATGATTCTCATAAGAAGAGCAGACTTAGCCAAGGACACATGCCATGTGTAAGCTGAGCATTTGGGGAAGGATGATGAAAATGTGAGAACCGTATGTCTGTGAGGGGATGACATGAATAAGAAAGAGGACACCAGATTTTATCAGCTGCCATGTGTGAGAGAAAAAGGTAAGACGGATTCTGAGGAAGTCATTTGTAAACTTTTTTTTTTTAAGTTTATTTATTTTGAAAGAGAGAGAGAGAGAGAGTGAGCACGTGCTTAAGTGGAGGAGGGGCAGGAAGGGAGAGAATCTTCAGCACAGAACCTGACATGAGGCTAGATCCCATGAATGGTGAGATAGTGACCTGAAATCAAGAGCTGGACACTTAATCGACTGAGCCACCTTAATGCCCCTCCAGGAAGTTTTTTGTAAAACCCTCATGGAGTCACTTTATGGATGACCAGAGTAAAAGATCTCTTGTATTTCTCAAGATTTCTTTGTTTTAAATGTTTATTTATTTATTTTGAGAGAGAGAGCATGCACAAGCGGGGGGGGGGGGGGAGAGAGAAAGAGAGAGGGAGAGAGAGAGAGAGAGAGAATCCTCAACAGGCACTGCACTACCAGTGAAGAGTTCAACGCGGGGCTCAAACTCACAAACCGCGAGATCATGACTTGAGCAGAGATCAAGAGTCAGATGCTCAACTAACTGAGCCAGCCAGGTGCCCCTCAAGATTTCTTAACTGGACCATTGTTTGTTTGAATGAGAAACTGCACTGAACACGGACCATGAGGGTGACAGTTATATTTGTATTATACATCTGTTATCTTATTTAACTCCAGACAGAAATCTTTTCCAGAGCCTGAAGTCTAAGTGTCCTATCAGAAGCCATGCAGTCAGGAGGATGCCTTTTATAGATCTGAGATGTGCTTTGTCCATTTCATCCTTACTGTCTCCATTCCATATGATATCACCCCCATGTGAGTTTATGCCCCCATTCTCCACTAAGGTCCATGATGTGGCCTGAAGCATGGCATACAGTGTGCCTGTTTCCCCACAAACCACAAGATAGTTATACTCCCTCCCTTCTCCCATTTGTCTCTAGAAAAGTGGCCACAGTGTTCCCTAATTCCATACTTCATTTCTCAGGGTTCTGAGTACAGCCTCTTGGATATGTTTTATATTTAGCTAAAATGTGCTCACTATAAAGCATTCAAACAATATAGAAGTTCATAAGTACACTGTGGGAAGTCAGTGCTCACTCCACCACCACCCTACTCTCACAGGTAACCAATCTGATATCTATCTTTCTCGAATAATACACATTATTTGTAATAAAAGTTAGATTTTACTATATACTCCATAAGGAAATTGCTTTTTAAAAAACTTACTGTATTAGGGATATCTTTCCATGCCAGTACATACAGAACTATCTTATTCTTTTTAACTGCTAGACATAGTTTAGATGTAGCAGAATTTAATTAATCCTCCGTCAATGAACATGTAGCTCTCTTTTAACTTTTTCTATACACAGGTCTATTGAGATGTAGATATATTGTGTGTGGATGAATCATTCAGTAGGATAAATTCCTTACAATGGAATTAATGGTCCCAAAGGAATGCATTTAAAATCTTTCCCCACACTCTTGTCCAAATTGGGTATATACAATTATTCTTTTAATTTGTGTGTTGCTTAGAGAAAGGCCTTCCTTACATCAGTGTTATAAAAAAAAGTTCCCATTATTTTCTATTACATTTTTTGGTGTTTTAAAAAAATTCTAATGTTTTTTTTAATTTAGGGATCAGGAAATTACTGTCAAATACAGCCTGTTGCCTGTTTTTATCAATAAAGTTTTATTGGGACACAGTTACACCTCTTATTTATGAATTGTTGAATACTGCTTTTGAACTGAAAGGGCAGAGTTTGAGACAGAAATATTTGAGACAGAAATATTTGAGACAGAAATTGTATGGCCCATAAAGTCAAAATACTTACCATCTTAGGGCACCTGGGTGGCTCAGTCGGTTAAGCATCTGACTTCAGCTCAGGTCATGATCTTGTGGTTCCTGGGTTCCGGCCCCCTGTCGGGCTCTATGCTGACAGCTCTCAGAGCCTGGAGCCTGCTTCAGATTCATGGTCTCTCTCTCTCTGTCTCTCTCTCTCTCCTCCTCCCTCCCTCCTTCCTCTGCTCATGCTCATGCTCTGTCTCTCTCTCTCTCTCTCAAAAATAAATAAACATTATAAAAGAAAAAAAGCTTACCATTTGGCACTTTCTGGGAAATGTTGTCCAACTAATATCTAGAATTTAGTTGGGGCACCTGGCTGTTTTAGTCAGTTAAGCATCTGACTGTTGATTTTGGCTCAGGTCATGATCTTGCAGTTCATGAGTTTGAGCCCCACATCTGGCCCTGCACTCAGAGTGCAGAGCCTACTTGAGATCCTCTCCCTTTCTCTCTCCCTCTCCCTCTTTCTCTCTCTCTCTCTCTCTCTCTCTCTCTCTCTCTCTCTCAATAAATAAATAAATAACTTTAGACATAAAAAAATTTTTTTTAATGTTTTTATTTATTTTTGAGACAGAGAGAGAGAGAGAGATAGTGTGCAAGCAGGGGAGGGGCAGAGAGAGAGGGAGACAGAATCTGAAGCAGGCTCCAGGCTCTGAGCTATCAGCACAGGGCCCAACGCAGGGCTCGAACCCATGAGCCATGAGATCATGACCTGAGCTGAAGTCGGACACTTAACTGACAGAGCCACTCAGGTGTCCCAATAAAATAACTTTAATATCTGGAATTTTTAAATTGCATTCTTTCTTACTGTGAAGAACTTAACTTTATCTTACCAAATGTCATAAAACCATTCAATAAATGGCTCATCTTTTCCTTGCTGATATGAAATGCCATCTTTGTTGTATAACAAATTCCCATACATCCATGGGTGGGTTTCCGTGGGAATCCACTTTATATCATTGATCAGTTGATCTTTTCCTGCCTATACCCCAGACTCTTCATTTCTTTAGTTTTATATTTCTCTTCCGATAGTTTTACAGTTTAAGTTTTTATGTATGGTAGGGCAAGTCCTGACTTGTGCCTTTTCAAAAAGATTTTTTATATTCTTTTTCATTTTCTCTTTCAGATGAATCTTAGAATCTCCTTGTAAAGATCTCAGTGGGGTTTATTATCAGTATTTCATGGACTGTAATTTAGAAGAGAATTGAAATCTTTACAATATTCTAGCACAGTGACCATTTCCTCATGGTTTCACCCACCTACATCAAATATTATTTTTTCCACCTTTGTCCATTGATAGATAATAATGGTGTTTTATTCTAATAATTAATAATAGATAAAATCAGGGTTTTTTAAGCTTATTATTAATTTTCCTCAGTTTTTTTCTTACTGTATATGAAAATGAGGCATTGCTCTACAATTGAGAGAAGCAGAAGACAGGATTTTACTACATCACCAGAAGTGCAGATCCCTATACTGTAGAAAACATTTTTGAACAATTGGTCAATTGAAAGACATTGATCCCTAAAAATGAGCTCTTCAGAAAACATCCTCCCTATTGACTCAATATTGCTGCTCCAAAACGCTCCACCATTTGCTGTTGCCTAAATTAATTTTTAGTCTGCTACATGCTGAGTAAGCATGTACAAATATTCCTCTTCATGCAGGGGAGGCCCATACAGGGCAGCAGGAACAGCCGGTTTCCTGCTCCTTTTCCACACTCATAATAATTAGCCCTGCTTCCCAGCTCCCTTGTGCTCACCCTCGACAGTGGCAGGGCCAGAGTTGGATTCTCGGCTGGGATTCCCTGATATGCAGCCTCTGAGATGGGGATTTGTGGGCAGGAAGTTCCTTTGGGCGTGCTCTTGTAATCAGACGCAGGGAGAAACTGAGCTACCACACAGTCACTGCCCAGAGCTCTGGAGCTGGAATGGCCCTTCAGAGTTATACCAAATTAGTGCAAGGACCAGGGTCTTTATACCTCTGCACCGAGTAGTGGTGGGTGGGGGCTGCCCCAGAGAGAGGGCATGACCTTGGGCAAAACAGTTTTGGGCCAAAGGCAATTCCCATTAAGAGACTTGGCCAACGGTCTTCACCTGCCACTTGGCCTTCACCTGCCACGCTCCCCAGTGCCTAGAAAGTTGAGCGCCTCCCTCTTGGAGGCAGGGTCTGGGCAGCACCACACAGCAACCACTGTAGGGTTATAGGGTATTCTTTTTTATTTTTTTTCAATATTTATTTATTTTTGAGAGAGAGAGAGACAGAGAGACAGAGAGAGAGCAAGCAGGGGAGAAGCAGAGAGAGGGGAACAGAGGATCTGAAGTGGGCTCTGCGCTGACAGCAGGGCTAGATGCTGGGCTGGAACTCATGAACCAGGAGATCATGACCTGAGGCGTTTCTTCTTTCAGTGCTCCATCTTTTAAATGCAGTCCCTTCTGTCATTAATGCTGTGTTATGGCTCTAGGGAAGGAGGGGGTGAGTACTTCCCAGAACAAAGAAGATAAAAGGGGTGGGGGGTAGTGACACAGGAGCATCAGATAAGAAGAGCAAGCAGAGGACATTTTGTAAGGGAGAGAGAAAAATACAGATGAGGGGAGACTAGGGTTCAGATGCTGATGCTCTGGTGTTAACTCAGTGCGAATATAGGAAGCCCAGAAAAATGAAGAGGTTGGTAGAGTGTCCTTCTCAAGCACAGGTGCCAGAAGTAGAATAGATGTGGTGATATGGAATGTTTAGGGGCAGGGGTATAATATAATCCCCTCTGCTTTCCTCTGTTCTGAGCATGGCAGGGAAGGGATCTAGAAGTTGCCACAGGGAAGGCAATTGAGCACACCAGCTGGGACTAAGGTGAAGGGTAGTGTCCCTCTAGCAGGGGGTTGAGAGTAGGCTGTCTAAGCTGCCTAATGGGATTCACAGCCAGGCCTCAGAAGATCAGCAGCACAGTGAGAGACAAATGAAGGCTCAGTCAGATGGGACCCACCATCCTTGGACCACCCTGAGAGAAGAGATCACAAGTTATTCCAGCCAAGAACACTCCAACAGTGGGTGGAGTGAGGGCAGAGGCCACTGCTGCCTGGACACCAGTGGACATCAATTACAGCTTCTTTGGTGGCAAAGAAAAGTCCCCAGAGAAGGATAGCACTTGCGCCAAGAGTCCTTACTCTAACACCAAGCTTCTCCTTACACTTAGATTGTTCTTGGAAGGAGAAAGAGGAACCTTCAAAGGAGAGAATCAATCCAGATACAGAGTTCAAAATTTAAAGTAATTATCTACCTAAAATGCAGAGAAGATTGAACTACATTTGATTGGCAAGTTTAATTCTCCTCACCATCAATGGGAATGATACTGTGCAAGGAAATTTAGTTCTACTAGGGTGGAATGAAGAAATCACCACCCCCATTACCTTTTTAAAATACATCTGAGACATAGTATGTGCCACAAATAAATTTCTTTACTATAAATGAGAAAAGCAGCCCCACCCCACCACGTCACATTCTGGCAAATCCAATCTCAGAAAATACGATGTTAACAAAAGAGAGGATCTCTTCTCTAGCACAACAGTTTCTCTACAGTGCCCTCATTGCAGTCCTGCAGGATGCGGTTACCATTCACCATATTGTTTTGAAAAACCACCAAATAAGTATGCTAGGGACTGACCCCAGGAACAAGATTTGATAATTTCCAACAAGTTCATAATTTCTAAGGCCCCTTCTAACTCTTTTCACTCATGGAGTTCTGACATAGATTTTGTCAGTGTGAAGGAAGGGCCAGGGAAGTGGCTGTCTTTTCCATGTACCATTTCCCTTCACCGATTAACAGCTGAGATGTGGGGGAATAAAGCTACCTCCATGGGAAACACACTGCAGTTATACACGGGTTTCTACACAGAAGTCATTACTCTTTGATAAGATTAGATTCAACAGAAGCTTAAAGCAATGATCCCTTTCAGATCTCCCCAAAATAGTGACAGACTACCATGTTAGAGCTATCCTACCGTCTGAGATTCAGAGACTGTGAATCATCAATGTGCTGAGGGCTATGAGTGAGGGAAAAGTTTGCCTCTTTATTAACCTTTTTTTTTTTTTTCCAGTTGGGGAATTCCAGATTTCTAAAGACCAGATTGGTTATGCATCTAAATTAGCTGCTGAAACCCCTTATTTTCAAACATCTCAAATTAACAATATGACACTACACACCTATTCCTCTTGTCTTGGTGGAGGGAGGCAACAATAATTTATTGGAAACTATCTGCCAATTATTTTGCCAAGTATTTTATGTATCCTTCATTTAATTCTAATGGATATGCATAATTGGTATTACTATTCAGTTTCAGAAGCTGAAACTAGCAGAGAGAGAAATTGTGTCTTGCTCAAGTAGTAAGGGACGGAACAAGAATATAGCAAGTAGTAGTTAGTACCTACTCTTTTCTCTACTCCATACTTCCACAGCAGGAGCTGATTTTCTTACTACTCTATGTTGTCCTTAACTATTCATAGTATAAGTTTATGTGAATTTTCCTTTCTCTTTGATGGTAGCCTTTCTTATACACTAGTCTAAATATATTTGTATAACTCTCTCATATATATGCCAAGGGATAGCTGTCATTTTGGGCACACAGAGAACATAGTAATGAGAAGAGAATTAGCAACTGCAAGATCCAGTTCAGTAAAAATCAAATACTAAGATGATGCAAAGAAACTAGAAATGCTGAATAAAATATCTAATTTAAAAAATGCAAAACAGAGCTCACAAAAAAGGGAGAATAATTACCTAGCTACCAGAAGTGAAAAACAAAACCTGAAAAAGCAAAGATCTTAGTAACTGTGCATATGCTTCGTCGTCTTTAAGATTATACTGGGAGCAAGTTGAAGCAACTTTCATTTCAGTGCCTACATGAAGTCAGTAGACATGGCCATTAGCCCAAGTCAAGTGGTGATGTGGGACTGAGATTTCAGCATTAAAACAGGACTCTCAGATAGCTATTCATTGCAGATATAACAAATAATGAAAGCAAGGAATAGGACAAAACTTTGCCTACTGGTGTGACTTGTCTGCCCATGCTTAGGCTCTGAATGAAAAAAAAAAAAAAGTCTCTACAGGAAACTAAAACCCTAAATTGTACATCATGTTGGTTGAAAAACTAGATTTATATTGCCGCTAATAATCCAGGAAACACCAAACAGAGAAATTAACATAAAACGTTGGTGATTCCCTTGGGGCAACAGGCAGGTGTAAACACAAAACTACTTTTAAAGAGCATTTCCCCAATGCAAGTTGTAGCGAGTTTCTATGGGAAGACAAACAAAAAAGAAGTCAGAGTAAGAAAATCTGACACTCTGAGGCAGCAGTGCCTCAAGAACTTAAAATGCAGACCAACAACCTAAAAGAGTACAAAACACAGATATATTTAATATAATTAGAAACATAAAAGGGAATCAAAGGCCCAAGAAAATCATAAGGCAGAGGGCGCCTGGATGGCTCAGTCAGTTAAGTATCCAACTTTGGCTCAGGTCATGATCTTGTGGTTTGTGAGTTCCGGCACTGTGTCGGACTCTGTGCTGACTGCTCAGAGCCTGGAGTCTGCATCAGATTCTGCATCTCCCTCTCTCTCTGTCCCACCCTGCTCATACTCTGTCTCTCTCTGTCTCTCAAAAATGAATAAACATTAAAAAAAAATTTTATTTATTTTTATTAAAAAAAATTTTTTTTAATCTTTATTTATTTTTGATAGAGAGACAGAGTGTGAGTAGGGGAGGAGCAGAGAGAGAGGGAGACACAGAATCTGAAGCAGGCTCCAGGCCCTGAGCTGTCAGCACAGAGCCCTATGCGGGGCTTGAACTCATGAACTGTGAGATCATGACCTGAGCCAAAGTTGGACGCTCAACCAACTGAGCCACCCAGCTGCCCCAGAAAAAAAAAAATTTAAAGATAAGTCACTATGAAAGCATAGAAAAATTCAAAATAACAAAATAAAAATTGTAAAGATAATAATTAATAAACTATCATTAAAATTAAAGCTCAATGATGGCTTAGGCAAAAGATTAGACATGCTGCAGAGAAATTAGCAAGTAAAAGGCAGATTTTAAGAAATCATTCAGAATATAGCATAAATAAATAAATGGGAAAAGGAGAACTTTAAAAATTTAGAACATAAGTGGATAAAGAAATTGTGGTTTATATACACAATGGAGTACTACGTGGCAATGAGAAAGAATGAAATATGGCCCTTTGTAGCAACGTGGATGGAACTGGAGAGTGTGATGCTAAGTGAAATAAGCCATACAGAGAAAGACAGATACCATATGTGTTCACTCTTATGTGGATCCTGAGAAACTTAACAGGAACCCATGGGGGAGGGGAAGGAAAAAAAAAAAAAAGAGGTTAGAGTGGAAGAGAGCCAAAGCATAAGAGACTCTTAAAAACTGAGAACAAACTGAGGGCTGATGGGGGTGGGAGGGAGGGGAGGGTAGGTGATGGGTATTGAGGAGGGCACCTGTTGGGATGAGCACTGGGTGTTGTATGGAAACCAATGTGACAATAAATTTCATATATTAAAAAAAAAATTAGAACATAGATGAGAAGGTTTATTCAATAAAAGTTGAAGAACAAAAGGAAAGAGAAAATAAGGGAGAGGCAACATTTAAAGAGATAATGTCTCTGAGCTGGTAAATGACATATATCCTTACACTTAAAAACACAAAAACCCTAAAGATTACACACACACACACACACACACACACACACACACACACTTAGAAGTTATAAATGGGAGCACATGGTGACTCGGTTGAGTGTCTGACTCTTGATTTCAGCTCAGGTCATGATCCCACAGTTGTGGGATCAAGCCCTGTGTCTGGCTCCATGCTGAGCATGGAGCTTGCTTGGGATTCTCTCTCTCTCTCTCTCTCTCTCTCTCTCTCTCTCTAATAAATTTAAAAAAATAAGTTTTAAATGAATTCAGTGAAGTTGCAGGATACACAATTAATACAGAGATATCAATGACCTTTCTATACATAATAATGAAATACCAGAAAGAGAAATTAAGAAAACAGTTCCATTTACAATTAGATAAAAAAGAATAAATAGAAATAGAAATAAATTTAACCACAATGAGAGACCTGTGCTCTGAAACTATAAAATGCTGATGAAAGAAATTGAAGATGACACAAATGGAAAGATATTCCATGCTCATTGATTGGATAAACCAATACTGTCAAAATGTCCACACTACCCAAAACAACCTACAGATTCAGTGCAATCCCTATCAAAATACCAACAGCATTTTTCACAGAAATAGAACAAATGATCCTAAAATTTGTCTGGAGCCACAAAAGACCTTGAGTTGCCAAAGCAATCTTGAGAAAGAAGAACTAAGTTGGAGGTATCACCATCTCAGATCTCAAGATATACTACAAAGCTATAGTAATGAAAACAGTATGACACTGGCACAAAAACAGACATGTAGATCAATGGAAGAGAACAGATGTTCCAGAAATAAACTCAGGCTTATATGGTCAATTAATCCATGACAAAGGAGGCAGGAATATACAATGGGGGAAAGACTCTCTGGGAAAACCAGACAGCTACATGCAAAAGAATGAAACTAGACCATTTTCTTACAATACACAAAAATAAACTCAAAATGGATTAAAGACTTAAATGTGAGACCTGAAACCTTAAAGTTCCTAAAAGAAAATATAGGCAGTAATTTCTTCGACATCAGCCTTAGCAACATTTGTCTAGATATGTCCCCTCAGGCAAGTGAAACAAAAGCAAAAATAAACTATTGAGACTACACCAAAATAAAAAGCTTTCACACAGTGAAGGAAACCATCAACAAAACCAAAGAACAACCTACTGAATGGGAGAAGATATTTGCAAATGATATATCTGATACAATGTATAAAGAACTTAAATAACTCAATACCAAAAAAAACAAAAACAAAAACAAAAACAAAAAACAAAACAAAAAACAAATAATCTGATTAAAAATGGGTAGAGGACCTGAAAAGATATTTTTCCAAAGACATACAGATGGCCAATAGACACATGAAATGATGCTCAACATCACTTGTCATCAGGGAAATACAAATCAAAACCACAATGAGATATCACCTCATATCTGTCATAATTGCTAGGATCAAAGAGACAAGAAATAGCAAGAATTGGCAAGGATGTGGAGAAAAAGGAACCCTTGTGAACTATTGGTAGGAATGTACATTGGTGCAGCAACTGTGGAAAACAGTATGGAGATTCTTCAAAAAGCTAAAACTAGAAATACTATATCATTAGTAGTTCCACTATTGGGTATTTATCCCCCCAAACCAAAAACACTAATTCAAAAAGATATATGCACCTCTATGCTTATTGCAACATTATTTACAATAGCCAAATTATGGAAGCAACCTAAGTGTCCATTGATAGATGAATGGATAAAGAAGATGTAGGACATATATGTGATGGAATATTACTCAGGCATAAAAAAGGATGGAATCTTGCCATTTGTGACAACGTGAATGGACCTAGAGGGTATTATGATAAGTGAAATAAGTCAAACAAAGACAAATACCTTATGATCTCACTCACATGTGGAATCTAAAAAGCAACAAATGAATAAACAAAACAACAACAACAACAAAATAGAAACAGATCCATAAATACAGAGAACAAACTGATGATTGCCAAAGGGAAGGGGGACAAAGGATGGGCCAAGTTGGTGAGAGGGAGTGGGAGATACAGGCTTCCAGTTATGGAATGAATTAAGTCATGGGGATAAACATACAACATAGGGAATATAGTCAATGGTACTGTAATAGCAGTGTATGGTGACAGATGGTAGCTACACTTGTGGCAAGCATAACATATAGACTTGTCAGATCACTACATTGCACACCTGAAACTAAAGTAACATTGTGTTGTCAACTATACTTCAGTAAAAATAAAAAAGCTAAAACTTAAAATAATAATTAAAACACAATAAATCCTTAGAAGAATAAATTTTTTTGAAATCCTACATTTTTTTTAAATTTTTTTAAAATTTTTTATTTTTTTTTAATATATGAAATTTATTGTCAAATTGGTTTCCATACAACACCCAGTGCTTCTACATTTTAACACACCATTTGGAAATTTCTGACAACTCTGACAAGTTCTTAACAACAACCTAGGGAACAAGATAGATTACCTACAGAAGCAGGTAATCTATTATTTCAGAGCAATTTCAGTGACTACAAACTCCTGAAGAGCAACTGTGGAGGTTGAGTCAATGAAATACTAGCTTCAGAGTGTTGCAATAAATAAATAAATAACATACATACATACAGACAGACAGACATAATGGAAGATGTAGAATACCACATCCAGCTAGAGTGCCAATCAAGACTGAAGATGAAATAAAGTTATTTTCAGAAATGGACTGAAATAATTTATCATTTCAAGACCCAATCTAAAAGAACTACTGAAAGGGGCACCTGAGTGGCTCAATCAGTTAATCGTCTGGCTCTTGATTTCAGCTCAGATCATAATCTCACGGTTTGTGGGATTGAGCCCCACACAGGGCTCTGCACTGACAACACGGAGCCAGCTTAGGATTCTTTCTCTTCTTCTCTCTTTCTCTGCCCCTTATCTGCCCTCTCTCTCTCTCTCTCTCTCTCTCTCTCAAAACTAAATAAACTTTAAAAAATAAATAAAAGAACTACTGAAGGATGGACTTTAGGAAAATAAAATTGAACCAGAAAGAAAAAGTACACTGAAAAAACTGAACAAAAAATTATTAAATATGGGTAACTATAATAACCATTGACTATATAAAGGAACAGAAGTATTAATATTTAGCTTGGGAATACAAACAAACGAAATGGCTAGAGAGAGTTACTGGAGTTAAACTCATTCTAATATCCTTACTGTGTTCAGAAGAAGGGTAAAAATATAATATGCAAACTAGTGGAGGAAAAACAGAGTATTAAGGAAACTAGATTTAATCCATAGAAACAGGAAAAAAAAGAAGTAAAGAAAAAGCATGGCAAACAGAACAAAATAAGATGGTAGAAATAAATCTAAATACATCAATAATCATGGTGAATGCAAATAGTCTAAACTTGCTAGCTAAAAGAGCTTACAACTTACTTTATTTAAAAAACTATATTTTGTTACAAAAAATACAACTAATGGCTTGTAGAACTTAATGGCTCAGAGACGATGAAGGTAAATGGGTGAAAGAAGATAGGTGAATGCCAATTTTAAAAAGCTAGTGTAGCTATCTTAGTATTAGAAATACTGGACTTTTAGGAAATGTGCATTTGGGGAATACAGGGGAGTCACTGCAAAATGTTAATGGAGTCAAGTCTTTTCTGACACCAAAGTCTGTCTTAGCAGTTCTCCATGCTGCCTGTCCCTCATGACCATTGTGACCATATGTAATGAAACAGATAATAATTCTACTGATGGAAACATGATTTAAAATCCACACATGTATGGGAATGAAAGCTGGTGTAACCACTCTGGAAAACAGTATGGAGGTTCCTCAAAAAACTAAAAATAGAGCTACCCTACAACCCAGCAATTGCACTACTAGGCATTTATCCACGCGATACAGGTGTGCTGTTTTGAAGGGACACATGCACCCCCATGTTTATAGCAGCACTATCGACAATAGCCAAAGTATGGAAAGAGCCCAAATGTCCATCGATGGATGAATGGATAAAGAAGATATGGTGTGTGTGTATGTATGTATACATACACACACAATAGAGTATTACTTGGCAATCAAAAAGAATGAAATCTTGCCATTTGCAACTATGTGGATGGAACTGGAGGGTATTATGCTAAGTGAAATTAGTCAGTCAGAGAAAGACAAATATCATATGACTTCACTCACATGAGGACTTTAAGATACAATACAGATGAACATAAGGGAAGGGAAATAAAACTAATATAAAAACACGGAGGGGGACAAAACAGAAGAGACTCATAAATATGGAGAACAAACTGAGGGTTGCTGGAGGGGTTGTGGGAGGAGGGATGGGCTAAATGGGTAAGGGCATTAAGGAATCTACTCCTGAAATCATTGCTTCACTATACGCTAATTTGGATATAAATTTTTAAAAATTAAAATTAAAATAGAGGAAAGAAAAATCCACACTGTAGTCAAACTGGCTCAAGTTGGAGTTCCAGCTCCACCACTTACCAGCTTTGTTGCTTTATTTCATGTCACCCTTCTGTGCCTCAGTGTCCTCATCTGTAAAATGTGGCCAGCCATACTTGCCTCTCATGGTTTATAGGAGGATTGGAATAATTGAAGTAAATAAAAGGCCAGTTTATACTAGCTTCTCATTGAATGCTAGCTCCCTCGTACCCCACTTCTTATCACAAAAAGGAAAACCTGAAAAACTTAAAACTTCAGAAGGCAAATTGCTATTTAGGATTTCCAGTTGAAATCATTTTTCTTATGAAGAGTTAATTATCCATGAAATTAAATATGTATGCATTCATGGAACCAATGTATTTATAATGTTAGAATATGAAGGTGGCTGGTCTAGAAATTACAAGACTTTCTTAATGTCTTCACAGCTGATGTTTTTCTATCGTGGGAATATTATAAAATTACCTTTTACAATTATCTAAAGAGAATAGTGTACCATAAGGTCAATTAGGGAAATGGCACGTGGTTGAACAGTTACATTCAGGTGTGTAAATGCGGATGGTTGGTTTAGATGCTCACTTGTAAGTAGTTCAGCACTCTGAGCATATTTTCTGTTAAAGCAAGATCACAAATGGGAATTTGTTTCCCAAGTAGGGTGACCAACTGTCCTGGTTGACCTGGAATTGGAGGGCTTCCCAGAATGTAGGACTTTTGGGGCCAAACCTGGGAAAGTCCTGGGGAAACTGGAATTTTGGGTCACCCTGCCAGGCCAGCACCCCCGAACTGATCTGCCTATATCAGTCACAGTTGCTGAAACTGTTCATGAGGACCCTGCTCTGCCAACTGCCAGTTTTTCCCATTACTGGGCATAGCACTTGATCTCTGACAGTCACCTGGGAGACCCCAGGTGCTGAGACTACTGTGGAGTCCATGTGTGGGAGACAACACTGTTGTCTCTGTTACGCTTTGCCACTTATACCCCAATGCAGCCTGTTCTATGCCAAGAACATCACTTCTTCCAAAAACATGGTGCTTTTAGCTCTGTGTACCTACTCTTCTCACATTGCTACCCAAAACGAGTCCCTCATTTTCAGGGTGGAGGTAGGAGCGTTAAGAGAGGATCAGATGCCATCTTATCCCCTCCCTCGTCTTTATACTCTCATGCACCCTCCCATTTGTATCAACCCAGATGATCAACGTCACTCTGAGATGACAGTCGATGCTCACTCTTAGATGGATGGCTATTCACTATTTACCCAGACAGCCACCTCAGAATTCGAGTTGGAGCTTGCTTAGGCACCTGCACAGCCTTTCTTCTAGGAATATGACGTAGTTAATAATGACCTTGAGACCTGCCAAAGGGCAGCCTATTGAATAACCGCCATTCACCAAGTCCACTTCAAATGACACTCCCACTCCCTACACATACTAGTGAAAATGAGTTCAGCCTCCTCTGCTCTCCCATAGCAATTACTTTCTGCTTCTATTTAAACTTCAATCATGATCTGCCTCTTATTATAGTCACTTAAGCATGTGTCTATCTCCTTCATAAATTGTTAGATCTTTAAGAGCAGAGAAACTATCTCACTCATCTTTATATCACTCTTAGAACAGAGCAGAGTACCTGTCACCGAGAGACTGTTCAATAAATGTTTCAGGAATTGATAACATCCTTGGGACTCCAGAAACTCATCAGAGATCAGCTGGCTCTATTATGACTTGGTCAATAATTCAGTCTGTTAGAAGGAATGACTATGTTAAATATGTTCTGCCAACTTTGCTTATTCTTGCATTAAAATTTACAGACCAGTTAATTTAGTAGCTTGCTTTGATTTGAAAAGACTTGGCAGTGATAGAAAAGATGTAGGAATCAGAATAAATAAAATTCAAATTATTCCAGGCAAACTTTCATTGAAAAGTCATTTGAATGATGCTGTTCCCTCCAGTAGATAGCACCCAAACAGTAAGATGCTACTTAATGAGCAAAAAGGATAAAATGTGATTTTTATTATCTACTCAAAAGTTCTCATTTCAACTTTTTTTTTAATGTTTATTTATTTTTGAGACAGAGGGAGACACAGCGCGAGTGGGGGAGGGGCATAGAGAGAGGGAGACACAGAATCTGAAACAGGCTCCGGGCTCTGAGCTGTCAGCACAGAGCCCAATGCAGGGCTCGAACCCACGAACCATGAGATCATGACCTAACCCAAAGTCGGACGCTTAACCGACTGAGCCACCCAGGCGCCCCTCATTTCAACTTTAAATTGCCTCATAGCACAATACTATAGCAGCCAAATCAATGAGTAAAGTCAAATTTTAAGTAAATACACTGTAAAAATCAAGTTTCAAATTGAACTAACTTCTGGAAAACAAAAAATCCTGAAATTAGGTTTAGATTGGAAATCAAAGGAATCTGTGCCTTATAGAAAAAAAACTAATTTTTAAAAAAATACTAGATTAAATATCAAATTTATAAAAAATTAAAAGTTTAAATATCAAAACTGTCTAAGGACAAAAATAGTTGTAAGATGTACCCTACATTAAAGTTAATAAATTAGTAATATACATACTACACTAATATGACATAGTAGTACTATGTCAATACGTTAGCAATGTAAGTGGTTACAATTTGCAAAAACTCCAAAATTATCATTAACTCAAAGTCAGAGAAAAGTTATTAGTGACCCAAAAGGTATTTCAGAGAGTTTTGGTACCACAATATTCAAGGTTGGCGGGGGGGGAAGTTACTTACGAACCTGATAAAAGAGAGAATCTAAGGTGAATCAAACTTCTGAGATGTCGGGAAAGAAGGGTCAGTTCAACCAATAACCCTAAGAGCAATGAAAAGCTATGTTTAAATAAGCTCCTGTTCTTTTGTCAAGGCCCTACTATAAATGGTACCTGTACCTCCTGAAAGAATCACAAGGAATCCTTTGAGGTTGCCCACCAAACATTGCATTTGTTGTGCTTCCTCTGGGATCACTCCCAGGTGTCACAATCAACTGCAGACAGAGCGGGCTCTCACTGAGCACCTACCATGCGTCCAGCAATAAGACAAGTACCATAACACATCATCACCCCATTCCAAGAATTGCAGAGTGTTTCAATTCTGCAGCATTAGAACAAGCTGAAATTGATACTTAGCACACTAAAAAAATGAACCGAGATGACACATACGATTAATTATGTTATTCCTCTCTGATTTAAAAAAAAGATTCTGTGTGATTTCACACTGTGCTAATTTTTCTAATAGGTGGAAGAAAAGGCAATCATTTAGTTGTGACAATATCATAATCCTTCTACCCATGAACCACAATAAAAGAATATTCCACAAAACTATCTCGTTAAAAAGACGGTTTTACTTTATGGAAAACAGAAAATGTATTTGTTTGATTCTGAGCATTGTAACTGACTCCCATGTTCTGCATGGAGTAAAAAAAAATATTTTCTGTTGCCCACATAGTAATAAGTAACCATATAAGCATAATGCATGTATATTGGAAAGAAAGAGGGAGACAATGAATTTGTCTGTCATCAGCAGGACCATAGAGTCTGCGTGTGGACCTAGCTCTGGACCATGCATCAGGCATCTTTACTTAGCAGAAAGCACTGTGCCATGATGTGCAACTCCCAAATCAGGGCTGATTTTTCCTTCTCTTTATATCTGCTCTTCTGTCTTGACCCATATCTAAATGCGGAAAAAGGCTAGAAGATACTAAGAAAGCTAAAATATTGCAAAAGAAATAGTGAGCCCTTTTGTTTCTGAATTAGGGAATAGCACCAACCCTACAATGTTTATTCTCTGAACCTGTAAGTTTGTCCATAAGATCATAGTGAAGGCATCTCAGGCTGAGAAGTCTAGTCCTGATTGGTGGAATGAAGATTATGGGAGATAGCACTCTGCCCCTGGAACCAATCTATGGAAAAGCAGGTGGGATTTCAGGTGGGGAGAAATGGAGGAACACTGGGGAGAAGAGAGCTGGGCATGAGACTTGTTTTCATCCCAAATACGATCTTCCCTTCAGAACAGTAACCAGTGATCCAGGTCTACCATGAGGGCAAATTCAAAGTATAGATATCAAAAATAATTAAAAAGCACTCAAAATCTATATTGTTTTCTCATACCTGCATGTCCTCTGCTCCTATCTCACATTCTTCCTCTTGCAGTTGGTACTCCTGCTTCAAACCTCAGCTCAACATCAGTAGCTCCAGGAAGTTTGACCTGCCTCCTCCACTCTCCACAGCCTTGGGTGGGAGCCCCTTCGTGGCTCCTGTAACACCTTGTGCCCACTTCTTGTTAGAGAGAGAGGAGATATCTCTGCCCCTGAAATGGGGAATAATAGCTGTGAAGAGTCCCTTCCTCTGTTCTCATTCCTACCTCCTTTTGCTTAGTGGTGGTGGTTGGGGAGGGGGCTGCTGTTATTCTGGTTGATTCATTAGACCACAGGGCACTGTGGATGTGAAGGTCTGCCACACAGACCTCACTGTTCCTGTCACGCTCCACCAGGATGCATGAGATTTGGTATGAGGGACAGGGGTACTTTAAAAGTTCAGGCCTTAGGTGCCCTGATTCAGCTTAGGGCAGCCCTGCATTGGGTGTCGTTGGATACTTGCTCATCTGATACTCTGGTCCCATTTTGGCAGTTTATTCTATCTACAGCTCCTTTGTCTGGAAAATGCAAAGGGAAGCATGATGAGTGGGAAGATTCTAGCACCTAACTATATCCCAAACCTCTAAAACTCCCATCTTTGCACTTCCGACAATACACTGTAAATACCTGTCTCCCTCATTAGATGGTAAACTCCCTGAGAAACTATTATTGATCTTTATGTCCCCAGTGCTTAGTACAATGTACAATACATATTAGATACTCAAAAACTGTTGAGTGGATAAATGAATGGTGAGTGAGTTTGGCCATTCCTGTACCTACTTCACTGACCCAACTCCTGGCCACTCTGCCTCTGTTCCTATCGGGTAGATCCCTGACCATTCCCTACACAAGCTCTGGCTGACCCACCTCTCTGTTCACCCACCTCAACATCCATATTCTCTATTAAGCCTTGCCTAGCTAATTCTGCCCACACTCATTTCCTTTTCTAAATTATTTTGCACAATTTAGTATTTTTGTTATTCTCGATTTAAGTGTACTAGAGTTATGTTCTTAACTACGTTTGTGTAAGACCTGGTGTCGACTAACTTCTTCCATGAAACATTATCAGGTGTGGCAATGTTTGCAAATAGAGGAACTGCTGTTTGTCTTCCTACCTTGGATGAGGTGGGTAAAGTCACTTATTTTCCCTAGGCCTCAGTTTCCTCTTCTGTCTGAATGTGTCATGGGCATTGTGAGGAACAAAAAAGTGCAATGGTATCTGCAAAAACTTTATGCAGAATTTATACCTCTTAAGAATGTAGAATAGAGTTTGGATCAGCAAAGACCTTAATAAATGCTTGCAGATTTACTTGATAATGATATTGTTGCTTACAGGCATCTCATTTTAATGAAGGGTCACTTGTTCTTACTGTAACTCTAGTAAGGATTATTATTATTTGCAATGACAGATGGGTGATCTGGTACATTTATCCCTATTCCAAGGAGGGTCAGCAGGGTGACAATGTTTGAAAAATATTACTAGGGAATCTCTTGGAATGTATTTTTGCAATTTATAAGTGTTTACCATTACTGTATTTCTGAAAGTGAATTCTTGTTTATTAGGGATACCGTAGTCTATTTGGGCTGCTATAGCAAATTACCATAGGTGGATGGTTTAAAAAGAACAGAACTTTATTTCTCACAGTTCTGGAAGCTGGGAAGTCTGAGATCAAGGCACCAGCAGATTTGGTCTGGTGAGGGCCTGCTTCCTGGTTCATAGACAACTATCTTCTCATTGTGTCCTCATGTGATGGAAGGGATAAGGGAGCTCTTTGGGGTCCCTTTTATAAGGACACTAATCCCATTCATGAAAGTTCCATGCTCATGACCTAATCAACCCCCCCAAACACCCCACCTCCAAATACCATCACCTTGGGGATTAGGATTTCAACATATAAATCTGAAAGGATACAAACATTCAATCTACAGCAAGGGAGTTGTAATCCAACACAAGAATTATCAAAAACTTCATCTTTATCCATTTCCCTACTACCACTTACTTGTAACATTATCTTAACTTGAATTTTGATCCCAGTATAAACTTATGCAGAAAGTTGAGCAAGACCTATGATCCCCATGTCATTAGTGAGAACTCAGAAGTTTAGTAAATCTGAAGGTCAGAGAACCTGAAGCCACTGAGTCAGGACCACGGGGCTCACAATGGTATGAAGGTTCAGTCCTCTCTCTAGTAAGATGAGGTGAAGAGGTGAGTTATCAAGGCCTGATTGATAGTAAAAATGTAGGCTATTTAATATTCAGCCTTTTGGAAATTTAGATTTGGTAGGATAAGAGATTTAAACTTTTGTTTTAAAATCAAATTCCCAGGCTATCTTTCCAGGGTCCATAGATGTCATTCCTATTTTCTCTGCTCCATGTAACCAAGAGTTCTATAATTGGTGACGAATATTCAGATTATCTGTGCTGCCAAATGAATCTGTGCTGCCAGTCAACTTATTTTGCATAATAATAACTTCAGTAAAGAACTTTTGACGTGTGATAAGGATATATTAGGTTGGTAAAGAACTTTTGACGTGTGATAAGAAATTATGACTTATTCAACATTTTAAGATAAAAAAAAAACACTTTACATATTGGTGTGGTAGATCCCCCCACTTCTCCTGGCATAGGGAAGAGGAGATACGTTCCAGGACTCCCAGTAGATGCTTGAACCCGTGTAGAGTACCAAACCCTACATAAACTGTTTTTTCCTATGCAGACGTACCTATGATAAAGTTTAACTTATAAACTAGGCACAGGAAGAGATTAATAACAATGACTAATAATGAAATAGAACAATTATAACAATATACAGTAATAAAAGTTATGTGAATGTGGCCTCTCTCTCTCAAAATATTTTACTATGCTGTACTCACCTTATTCTTCTGAAATTTGAGATGATCAAACGCCTAAGTGATGAGATGAAGTGAGGGGAATGACGTAGGCGTTGTGACGTAAAGTTAGGCTACTAGTGACCTTCTGATGATTTGTCAGAAGGAAGAACATCTCCTTCCAGCCACAGTTGTCCGCACGTAATGGAAACTGCAGACAGCGAAACTATAGATAAGGATATTTAGTTTGAAGTACAAGGAAACAAAAATAAGGACAAATGTAGGAAAATCACAGAACAATTTCCTTAAAGGTAATTATGTTCTGTAGTATCAGTCTTCAATGGCTGAAGAAACAGAATTCTTTATATACAGAGAATATTTTTTATACTCTAAGATTCCCTAAGATGTAATGTATATGGGGGTTTTGTAAGCAATAAAACAACACATAAAAATATTTTTATCGTGTGGTCCAAAGTAAAATATAGGATGGGACCCATTTTCTCATTTTCTTTGTTTTGGAAATTACATGTAAGAACTTGATACCATAAATTTTAAACTAAACCCATGCATAGGTACATGAAGGATGGGGAAAGTTTAATAAACTTTAGCTAAATTAATTAACATACCCTATGTTCTGTGAAAAAGTAGTCATTCCTACTCAGTGTATTCCTGTTTATGACTCAAATTCTTAGTGTATTGGCCTAAATACACGCTTAGATCTGAGCTGTCTGATATGATAGCTGCTAAAAACATGTGGCTATTGAAATTAAAACCCAATAAAATTTAGAACTCAGTCCCTCATTTGTATTTGTTACATGCATGTGCTCAAAAACCACATGTGGCTGGTGGTTACTATATTAGAGAAGAGGACATTTTGCAGAAAGTTCTATTAGACAGCAATCCTTTCTGCTGATAGCTAAGGCTATCAGGTTAATAATGATTTCATGTGTATGTGGAGGAAAGTTCAGCAAATTATTCTAAGTTAGCATTCCTCTGCTCAATGTTTCCAAATAATTTTGTTCCCTCTCTCTTTCTCTCTCTCTCACTCACTCACACACGCACACACACACACACACAGCTGAGTCTTGATCATCATTAATCATCATATCTTTATAACTTCCATAGTCACTGCTTTAACACTGGTGAAGCGAACCTTGAACCTCCTACTGAGTGAGATTGCGATGTAACGAATAACTTAAAATAATTCTGACTACTGCAACAACAGATTTTTTTCATTGAGGAACATACACGTTTGAATGCTTGGTACTTTATTTAAACACACGTATATATAAGGACAACAAAGGGAAACTCTGCAGAGTTGAGCACAGTGGCTGCATGCATTGGGAGGACCGGCAGACTCTAGTTTTACAGGATGAAATATGGGTTGAAAAATAGGAAAAGACTGGAGAGCAAGTTTCATTTCCCATCACCACATAGAAGGGTCTTCCAGCCTGTCAAACATAAGAAGCAAAGCACGTAAGAGAAGCTTCCCAGCCTCCTGGGAGGCTTACAGAAAGTGAGACATTCAGTTCTGAACTGAAAGATGATCAGAAACTGCTGAAAAGGCTCCTGTTGACATTCTAAATAGGAGGTCAGGTAGAATATCAGAGCAGGAGACAGTGGCATCATATGCAGAGACCCAGCTGAGTAGTTTTCACTCATATTCACGGGAGTCTCAAGCAAATCTCAGAGTATTTAAGAGGCCCTGTATTTATCAAAGGAGCCAAAGAACTCTGCAATATTTCTGAAGATCAAAACTACAGGAATTACACAAAATGGTAACAAGAAAGTTACTGTTGCTCAATTCTGAATATGCTTTTGTTTTCCTGCAAGGCTTTTTATGTAGTAAGATACTATTTTTATAAAGAACACTTTTTAATAAAATAGCGTTCACAGGCAACTTCGAAGCTCTCAAGTTTTGCCTCCTCCTAACGGCACAGGATTGAGGCTGTCTCCTTCAGGGTGCAATTAACTGTATTTCATGCACCAACCGTTAGACTTTAAGCCACAAAACAAAGAGTAGCAGCAAGGTTATTAAGTTTGGATGGTTCCTTTCCTTACCCAAAGCAGATAAGGTTTACCCTAAACTTTTTACCATGGCAAATATCACACGCAGGTCAATGGAACCTTAAAGGCATCTATTGTTTAGTATTAAAAACAACCCTTACGAATTTTCCACCTGCTATCTCCAGACAAGAACACTGGAGTTTTATTCCAGTCCAAATTGTTACTTCCTTCAGAGAAAACAAACCCGACAACTTTAGACCTGCACCTTTGCCCAGACTGGCCATTTCAAGAGAGGACAGAAGGACGATGGGAGGGAAAGTAAGTGGCTCAGCAGGTCACCCCACTTGTTCCTGGGGAGAACCGCAATAAAGAGGGACACGCCAGTCACACTCACTGAGCAAGTGTTCTAGTGACCTCTTCTGGGGAACCTGGTTCTTGACATTGTCTAGCTTTGGGTTTAAGGCAGACAAGCTCCCACAGAAATGGATGAAACCATGTGCCACGTGATCGAGGTAGGAGGCATCAGACAGAAGAGCCAGAAAGTTATGAAAACAGAGGAGGGCCAGGCTGCTTCCCAACAGCCTTCATTGTCCAATATTTGACACCAGCTCTTGGCGGGCTCCTCTCCCCCAGATGGCTCCACATTCCCAGAAAACCCCAAGGTTACAGACAAGTCCCTAAGAATATTATGTCCTTAACATTCATTCCTTGAAGTTTCTTTGTGATATTGAGCTTGAAATATGTCAAAAAGTAAACACTAGCCCCCACCCAGCCAAGACTGATCTCCGGCTTCATGTAAAATGAGGAAGATTAGAGTAAGACTCATGAGTGATATCTGCAGGATTTTTAGACACTCCACATACTGTATGAAAACTAAAGATTACCCCGGCCAAAGATGGACTGCCGGTCATTTCAATGTAGAGATAGGGACTCACTCTATGTTCTCTCAATTCTAACACAGTTAGAAATTCTATATAGAGTCATTTCTGAGGTGAAAGTCACTTATATTTAAAATTTTCAAAGGAGCACCAAATAATCTGTGGTTGAAAATAATACCCCACAGAAGTTTAGAGATTTGCAAATTAGTCCATGAAAAGAAAGGTCCTCACTGCCCTTTTCCCCATCTCCATTTCTGCCAAAATGCTACCTGGTCTGGAAGACTCATTCCAATGTCTCCCCCCTCCCAGGCAGCCCTCTGGGATTTCCCTCCCCCATGCATTTTGAGCTCTGCAACAGTGTCCCCACACAGGCTTTTCATACCTAGTTCTGGGAACGTTTTCTGTGCTTTCTCTCATCAAGAGGTCTGAAATCAGTGTCTCAGGGCTAGATCGTTTTCCATACCTTAAAAAAAAAGGGGGGGGGGAAAGTCTTTTATAACAAGTTTGAAATATTCATAAAAAGGAAAAATATTTAGAAAAAAAAGGAAGATAGTCTCCCTCTTGGCTGATCATCTGCTAACAATATAATCTAGTTATATGAAATAGACACTATCAGAAATATTATTTCAAATTATAAATATATATAATTTGGGGGCACCTGGGTGGCTCAGTCAGTTAAGTGTCAGCTTTGGCTCAGGTCATGATCTCACAGTTCGTGGGTTCAAGCCACTCTGTGCTGACAACTCAGAGCCTGGAGCCTGCTTCAGATTCGGTGTCTCCCTCTCTCTCTTTCTGCCTCTTCCCCCACTAGTGCTCTCTGTCTTTCAAAAGTAAGAAAATTTTAAAAAAATTATAAATATGTATAATTTTGCTTAAATAACAAGTTAGCAGGTTATTTGAACCAATAGAAATTTTTAGTTAAATTCTTGCCTTTTTATACTACCACAAACAATACATATATAGAAACTTTTATAACTAAGTGACAGGAAATAAAAATACATTGCAGTATGATTTTAAATGTTTCCATAATTAGTTAATTGACTATAGTTCTGATGACATACAGCAGTTTAAATCTTAACAAAGAAACCAGATGATTGTTCAGAAACAGCCTTAGGAAAAAAAATCATCAGACAGAAGTTCTTGACCTACCTGTGTCTTCGAATCTCAGTTTTCTCATTTGTAAAAAAATCACAACTCGTTTTTAAATTGGAGTCTTTGTAGAAATCTAATGTGAGTCACAACATTTTGAAAGCAACTTAGTGAAACACAAATGCAAGGTATTGCTGTTGAAATTCACCCATTCTTAACAGAAAGCGATAAACATGGGTCCTATATTTTCCATACTTATTTAGGGTACCAAAAGCTAAAAACCTTCTTTCATGCTCTAATTTAAACTGCCCTGTAAATATAAAGGAATCTCACTGGTCCGTTGAAAGACTGTGGAATCTTACTGGTCTTTTTTCTCCTAGAGCAGGATGTGGATAGGACTATATGTGAATGCAAGTATATGCTATTTGTTCCAGGTGAGTGCGGACACTGGTCTATCTCTATCTCTCTCTCTCTGTCACTGCTGAAGCGTCTACCAAGTTGTATCTTTTTCCCTTTCTCAGAAAAGACCTTGTATACCAGAAACCACGTTGTTCACAAATGAAAAACTAGCCTGGATGGATTGATTAGCTAATAAGCAAAACAGCAAAACAAAGTATACCCTGCCTATCAAGTGCAATTAAATCCAAATCTTTTGGAAAGATTTCCTATTATTGTTCTTTTGCTGGGGCTTAAAGGAAGCAAAAACAAACAAATTGCCCCCCCCCAACATTTATAAGATTTCCTCAAGATTTTCTACAGTTGTGATGTCAAACTGTAGATTGTTGCTTATATACCTATTTATTCTGTTCATCCGTTGATTTTATTAACCTTAAAACTCTTGAGCAACCTTAACTCATTTATCTTCATCATGCTCCAGTGAATAGAGGAACTGACGAATGTTTTCTACAATTTACTAGTAAAGAAGCTAAATCTAAAATAGCAGGATTCACAGTCATGAAGTGGCACCCAGGACAGCATTGTTCACTATTCTTCCTTCTCTGCTTAATTCTGGATTCTCCTGCTGCTCTACAATGTTTCACCTGTCAAAGATAGAGTCTCTGGGGAAAAAAAAAAAAAATCTCAAATCTGGCTCTACATTGATATCACCTGGGAAGCTTGTAAACCACTGTAAAGCTCAGGTCCCACGCACCCCTGAGGTTCTGATTTAACTAGTCAAGGCTGCAGCCCAGTACTAGCATATTTAAAAAGCTCCCTAAGTGATTCCAATGTCTGACCTGGATGGATAAAGACTAATCTAGGGCTGGGTTTCTCAACTTTGGTACCATTAACATTTTGGGCTAGAAAATTCTTTGTTGTAGGGGGCTGTCCTAGGCATGGTAGGATGGTTAGAACATAAAGTCAGCCCCAGCTGGGAACCACTGATGTAGGGGACTGGAAAAGCCAAATGTGGTAGATCCATGCTCTAGAATAAATGACGCAGCTTTCAGGCAATGAACCAGGAGCGTATAGCTTAAAAACATGGACTGAGTAGAAAAAGGGAGGAGAGAGAATGATATCAGACTACCATTTGTGCCAAATGAAAACACCTATTCACAAATGATGCTGTAATTTTCAAAAATACAAAATTGTGCAGATGATTGGGTTTGTGGGGTGGGAATGGAGATGATGGGTGCAGTTGATAAGCCTCTGATGGTTTCTAAGAGGGAATTCATATGAAGATGAGACAAGAAACTCTGGTTCAGGATCAACTCATTCCCACCTAACCTGAATCTCTTCCCAAAAAATTCAAGCCCCTTTCCCTTTATTTTTGTTTCACCAAAGAGGTTGGAGATCACACTCAATGCTGATGGTAGTGACAATATCGAAGGAAAACTCAGTAGGAATGCTTGAATTTCACCACCCCTAAAAAGAAAAGCTTTCATAAGTGTTCTTAGATTCATGACCTGTAAAATGTAGATAATTATACTCACTTCAAGGCTTTGAGGTAAAGACTGGATGAAATAATGCCTAGGGAAACATTTTGAAATGCTAAAGCTTTATACAATGTTAAAAGCTTTCTTTATAGCAATCATCTTTGAAGAAATAAGTTCTACTATGTTATAAGTGACAAAATAAATAACCAACAAAGGTTTTCCTAGATAAACGACAATTAATATCTTTTTTATTTGAACAATTCTTTTCTCTATATGAAAGCATAAGCAAGAATTTGAAGCAATTAACTTTCTGAGAAGTCTACTAGAATATAAAACATTAGTGCTTTTTGCTAATTAAAATGAACAGACTTCAAGGTTCACAAACCAGTACTATTTAACTCCAACATTTTACGTATTTCTGATTCTATGTAAACTGGGACTTTCAAAAGCTTTTTAGGATGTCATATCCCTGTTTGATGAAACAGGAAAAAAATTATTTAAAAAAAAATACAAGTTTGCCCCATTTTGAATCCTTCTCAAGGACTCTCTGACTTGTAAACAGTAAAAAGTATGGTAAAAACAAAAAACAAAATAACACTTTACAAACCATAATTTAAATATGTTAACATTAGTGTTTTTAAAGGGTTGACCCTTTTTAGCTTATCAAGGTCATTTGATCTTGGAATTGAAATAAGATATTGAATGATTTAGAATTAAGATGAACCAATTCAGGTAACAAATTTTAAATCCTGTATTATAGTTTGGATGTGATTTTTTCCCCTAATATTTGATGCTGAGAGTGAAAGCATGGCATTTAATTTTAGCTTTCCGAGGGTTCAGAATAAAGTTTACAATTTTCCAAATTCCATGTAATGCCAGGGTTTATCCTAGAGTGACTAGTTTTCTTCTTAACAAAGCACTAAGTAGGCACTTCCTTCTCAAAACTCACCTGCTATAAAATGGGGAAAGTCTCTGCATTTTAGATCAACTGTTTTCATGCTAAATCTCTATTTATTGGCACCAGGATTTTTAAGTAAAGAGCTGAGACTGAAAAAAAAAAAAAAAACCACTGTACAGAAGAAAATAGCTCTATTTGTTTTTTCCTAAATACTGTCATGCAATTTGCTCTGGGCAGCTTGGAAAATCTGGCAATATCTTTGGCAACCCACCTGTTTCCTGGTTGGTGTGGTGGTTGTAGTTCCTACACATTCAGCTCGCCCTTCTCCCTACAGCACTTCCCTAGAGCATTTCTGACCTGTTTTAGGGGGTCCTTTCCCATCCAGGTTTCCAAACAGTCCCCCAACTGCTCTAAGAACCAAAAACAGCAGGGAGTGAGTGGGAGAAGATGGCCAGCCACATAGCTTAGGGAACCTAAATCTGGGGAGGGGTGGGGTCACGATGTTGTAACTACGGTTGCAGAGGGAAAGTGTTCAGCGCCCTATGCAATTATGCAGGGAACTGAGTATGTGCCTGAAACTGTGCTGCCCTGGGTTACAAGCAAGAAAAAAAAACTGGTCCCTGTCCTCTGAGGTCCCCAGGATCTCAGCTCCTGCAGGCAGGGCGCTCCTTGAGTGGGTCCCGAGGAGCCTACCCACCTCTGCCTGGTGATGAGGTTGATGTAGTGTCGCAGCGCTGAATAGTATCTGGCCATGTCCTCTGCCGGCGCGTCCTCTCCTGGGTTGTCTGGCTTGGAGGGGTACGCCTCGGCCAGCGCGCCCAGGCACACAAGCAGGGACAGGGCGAGGGTCATTCCGGATAGCCCCAGTCGCTTGCTACCCAGCATCTGCCGGCACAGAAGGGAAAGCGGAGAATAGTGGGGTTTGAAAGGATACATACCTCGAACCTCCCTCCTGTATGTCCCTCGCCACCCACACCCCGCTACCACTCGAGAGGGAAGTGGAGGGTGGTGAGCACCGCGCCGCTTACTAAAGGCACCATCTGCCCTGCCCCACCCTTCTGCTCCACGCGAAAAGTCCGCGCAAATTCGGTCCAAGTCGCTGCGCGGAAGAGTCATGCAAGGAGAGGTGTGAGGCGTCGGACCAGAGCTCGCCTGAGCCAGTTTAGATAGTTTACAAACACAAGTAGAAGTTCCTTCCCGTGGGGTGAATAATTGTCACTTTCCTACCCTCCTCCCCAAACCCCGGCCGGAGGAGAAAAGTTTCTTCTCTAATACTTTTGGTCTGTCTTTGCTGCAGGAGATCGGAAGTTATGGCTGAAGATTCCTTCGGGGTGACAATTTGGGAGAGAGGGGAGAGAACTCCCCGGGCAGGGCAGTCTCAGATCGGATCCCAAGGATCCGGGAAAGTGGCAGGGAGCTTCCAAACTCCGGGGAAACCTCCTTCCAGGCGTCGACCTCCGAGGAAACGGGGTTGGGGGTCGCGTTCCCCTTCATATCCTCCAAAAGATAACCCCAAAGGGACCGCGCGGCCGGGAAGGGGGAGGGGAGGGGAGCGGGAGCAGGGCGGGTGTGCAGTCGGAAAGGACCAGAAGGAGCAAGTGGAATTTAGCCTCCAAGAGAGGTCACCCGCGTCGGGGCAGGAGAGCACCGAGAGAGGCGCGCAGGGATTGGGGAGCCGGGCACGAGCCTCCCGTGGCCCCAGAGCTCCTCCGAGGGTGAGCCGGCGCGGTTCCCCAGCTCCCGCCCCAAGCCGAATGGGTCGTGGCACTCACGGTGGCTGGCGGGCGGGCGGGTGTGGCTGGGCGGCGAGGGCCGGGCAGTCGGGTGTGCCTCTCCGAGGGGTGAGAGCCAGCGGACCTGGTGTGGAGAGCGGGTCGCAACAGGGCTTTTATGGAGCTCCCTCGCCGCGGCAGGAGGGGCCTCAGTCAATCACGTTCGGGTGACTCCCACCCCGCCACTTCCCGCCCCCGAGTGGCGGGGGACGCGGGAGGGGGCTGGCGCCGTAGTCGCGCCAGCGGCGGCTCCTGTAGCCACCCACACCCAACTCTCTGACCCCAGACCCAGCCCGGGGAGGGGGCCTGGAGAGGTGCGAGCGTGGGCGCGGGACCAAGCCGACGTCCGAGCCCCTGCCCTCCGGCCGCGCCCAAACCCGGCTTTCCCTCAGACCCCGTCTAACCTTGCCAGAGATGGAAGCAGCTCAGATCGTCTTTGTCGCCTGCCACCGGAACCCCAACCCGTTGGGCGCCAGGGTAGGGGGTACATGAATCCTCTATTTGATGGAGCATCTCCGGGACCCGCGCGGAAGTGGCGCGGGGCGCAATTCCTGTGCGCTTTCGAGTGGAGACAACTTGGGGTGCAGATCTTCCTGCGCGGAAAGCAGGCCCGGGGCGCCTGCTCCAAATCCTGAGTTCAGTGGCTCCCAAAAGGCCCCCTCCTGCTCCCAGGGTCTGAGAATGGGCTTCCGTGGCTTCGGCCCCTTTCCCCAGCTTGTGTTTCGAGGGGATCAGCCCGCTCCAAGTACACGCCCAAACGCTGGGAGCCCTGCTCCATCGGGACCCAAAGAGTGTGGCGTCCGAAAAGACCTCAGAAACGGGACACGGTAAACCCACTTGCTCACTTTGCTGGGAACGAGAGGCGTTTTGACCGTCTGGAGACCCATTAAAGCGCCATGGAACGAAAAATTCTGATCCAAAGCTACTGGCTAATTAAACGAACAGGAATTTCTTCTTTGTTAGCCCTTGGATAGTTACAAATACGCACGTTAACGTTGATTAAGAATGTGGGTTCTGATTGAAATCAAACAGGTTAAGAAAAGAAGAGAGAGATCACCATTAATTTGCATATCACATTAAACCTGTTGAATATGAATATGAATATGAAAGACGCAGAAACCATTCTTACAGAATCAGGATTTTATGCCCTAAAAGTTCCCTAAATGAATGCTCCTAGAAGTCAGACTCTTTCTAAATAAAGTGTTTAGGAAATTAAAGTGTTAAGTTACAGGCTGTTTTAATGTTAAAATGACAAGTGATTCTGTTAAATTGACACTTTGTTTTTGTTCTGTTTCCACCACACTGAGTTAAATATCAATTAATGTGTGGCAAGCTCTGAGCTCTCCCTGCCCTGTGGTGTGTGTGAGTGTGGTGTGTGTGTTACAAATTTTGAACACCACCTCCCTTTCACTTAGGTGAATGCTTCTCTTTCCATATTGCACAAACGTATGACAGGGACACAAATATCAGGGCTCTCAGAGTGGCTTCAGGGTTCTTAATGTCTGGTAAAGTTAGAACAAAGCACCTTCTCACTTACAGCTCTTTCTTGATCAGAGGAAAAAGCTCAGTCCACTTTTCAATAGATAATCTTATTTTTAGAGTGTATCACAGATAACACATCAGTCAAAACTTTGAAGGAGTCAATGAATTCGGAAGAAATCCCTTCTAAGGAGATGCACCATTCTTGCGGGGAGAAGACTGTGTTCATTTGATTAATTTAGCTTACAATAATGTCACTGGTATCCAAAACTAAGAGCTTATTCTCAGGGTTCAGCATTTAGAGATACATTCTTACATCCTTATCCCACTGGCCTTGGGCTATGAATATTACATCTCTTCTCTCAGGTGTTAGCTCCATTAGCTTCTATAGTTTTCTATGCTTCTACATGTAAAGATACACTTACAGCTTATAAATTTGCTTGCGTTTGTTATATGAAAGACACAGAGCAAAGCCAAAACTCCTAAAAATCAAAAGAACAGTTGCTCACCCCAGCATCTCCTTCTAGTTGCTGAGCCATTTCTCTCCTGTGTTTCAAAATCAAGTTTATTTATTTAGTTATATGTATATGCATCCTTAGCAGCTTTACTGAGATACAAGTGAGATATGCTCATCTACAAATGTTTAAAATATTCCATTGGCTATATTCTTACACTCTGTGAGGTCATCACCACATTCAAGGTAAGCAACATATACATAACCACCAAAAGTGTCCTCATATCCCTTTCGTGTCAACATTTATGCTACTTCCTGCCTCTCACCCAGGCAACCATTTTTATTAATTTCTTATGCATCTTTTCTGACTTTTTTATGAAAATAAAAGCAAAACTGAATATATGTTCTATTTTTCCTTTTTTTTTTTAATATTTTTTTTAACGTTTATTTATTTTTGAGACAGAGAGAGACACAGCATGAACAGGGGAGGGGCAGAGAGAGAGGGAAACACAGAATCGGAAGCAGGCTCCAGGCTCTGAGCCATCAGCTCAGAGCCCGACGCGGGGCTGGAACACCTGAGCCGAAGTTGGACGCTTAACCGACTGAGCCACCCAGGCGCCCCTATTTTTCCTTTTTTGTAAGCCGAAGAAACATACATACTGTTCAGCACCTTAATCTTATTTAATACTATATCTTGGAAATCTTTCCATTTAGACCTTAAAAGATTATTAACTTATCTCAAGCCCCTCTCCTCTCCTTCCAGGATGGAAGAGTGGGGCTGAAAGTTTCAAGTTCCAATCATGCCTTGAGTTTCCGGTGACCAGCCCTCATCCCCAAACTATCTAGAGCGCCCCGCCCCCCCCCCCCCCCCCCCCCCCACCCCCAGCCACCAGCCATCCTGTCAGCAAACAGACACTCTTCTCACTTTAGACAGACCAAGGCTCTTAGAAGCTCTTGTCAGGAACCAGGTTAACCACCAAATATTAGAACAAAAGATACTCCTAGCACCCTTATCACTCAAAAAATTACAAGAGTTTTAGGAATTCTGGACCAGGAACTGAGAACAAAGACCAAATGTATTTATTATACCACAGGTGGTCAGATCAGGTCTCATTGAAAAGGTGACACTGAGCAAAGACTTGAAGAAAATGAGGGAATAAGCCAAGCAAAACAAAACAAAACAAAACTGAGCAGAGCATCAGAGGCAGAAGAAAACTTGATGTAAAGCCCCTAGGGTGGGTATGTGCCTGGCATTTTCCAAGATGAGCAAGGAAGCCATTGTGGCTGGAGCAAAGTGGGAGAGGAAGAGGATAGTAGGTGAGGTCAGAGAGGAGTGGAAGAAGAGAGATCATCCAGGACTGTGTACATATTTTTGTGCTTATATAAGTGAACTAGAGAGTCATTGCAGGTTTTGAAGCAGAGAAGTGATATGATCTGACCTATATTTTTAATAGAGTCACTCTCACTACTCTGTTAAGAACCTGATGAGCAGCATGAGTGGAGGTACAGAGGCCTGTCCGGAGGCTAGTAGATTAATCCAGTAGAGACATCATGGTCACTAGGACTAAGGTGGTGGCAGGAAAGAGGTGAGAAATGGTTGGATTCCAGATATATTTTAAAGGTAGAGCAAAGAGTATAAGAGAAAGAGAAAGAGGAAGGAAGGAAGGAAGGAAGGAAGGGAGGGAGGGAGGGAGGAAGGAGGGAAGGAAGGAAAGAAGGAGAGAAAGAGAGAGAAAGAAAGAAGAAAAGAGGAAAGAAACAATTTACTATTATCAAGATTGAAGGAGGGGAAATCATTACAAGCCTCACAGACATTAAAAGGATAATAAGCAACTTAAATAAAAGGATAATAAGGAATGTTATAAACAACTCTCAAATATAAATTCAACAACTTAGATTAAATGGAATAATTCCTCAAAAACCATAAATGACCAAAACTTAGCTATGATGAAAGAAATAGCCTGAATAGTATTATACCTGGTTCAGATTGTTCAACAGATTCCAAGTAAACCCATACCCTCCTCTTCTCTCAAAGACAAGCTGCTTTAGGCAATAATTTCCTCCCTGCCCTCCCTACCTGTCTGTCTCCTGCTTCCCTCTGGAATATACGTGGAAAGGCATGAGAAAACAGGCAAAGTAGGAGTTCATCACATTTGTTCCTTCCCTGTTTATACTCTGTGTTTCTCCCAGCTAGTAAAACAAATAAACAGAAAATGCCAGTTCTTAGCAGTTTGTCCCAGCTCTATTGTATAAACAGCTATTGTTCTCTCGTGGTAGAGAGAGACGACTGTTTAAAGACCCTCCTGACACTTTTCTTGGCTTCCTTTCCAAATCCCATCCCTCACACCATCTCCCTACTTCCCTCCGAATTGGGACCATCCACTTTTTCAGAACTTTATGTCTTCATATTTCTGTTCATTGTACTGCTTGTGAAGGAGTCAAGTATAAACTACAACCACTTTCTGGAATGTTCTCTCTGTAGATGGTATTTTTAAACTTACATTAGGAGACTGTGAACCTTAGTTTGGTTGTTTTCTGACTTTCTTTCTTTCTTTCTTTCTTTCTTTCTTTCTTTCTTTCTTTCCTTTCTTTCTTTTCTTTCTTTCTCTCTCTCTCTTTCTTTTTAGCCATTCTAACTTATTTTTATGTGCATTTTGTTACATTGGATAGCAGAGGAATTTCTTGATCTTGTATGTTCTTTCCCAGCTTCTCTGTGAAGCTGAAAGCAGGGTTCACCTATAGCACTACTTTGATTGCAGTACATTTTTAGCAATGTCTAGAAGTACACGTATGAGATAACTGTCAATTATGAAGATTTTTTTGACCAAAATTACCCCAGAATTTATCTGAAACACCCAGATAATTGCAGGAAAATATCATTTTGTTTTAATTTGAAAGTATTCTGATAATAGCTGTAATCCTCACCTCCATTTTGCATGTGCAGGCACATACTGACAATTCCAAAACAGTACCATAGTGCTGAGTTGAGACTGGCCTTGTGTTTTTCTGACCAGTCACACTTTTGTTTTTGTAATGTATTATGATTATTAGCTCCAGTCCCATGCTTCTAGTCACAAGAACCCATACAAAGCAGAATGCTTACTTCACTGACAAAAGAACCTTAAATGTGATCATGGGAATGACAAGCACATTTCACCACATTGAAAGCAGATTTTCTAGGAAGACATTGACTTCCTATCATGTACACAGTTAAAGTGCTATGTAGAGAGACCTGCTCCCCAGGCAACAGCAGTGACTACCTTCTAGGCTTATTGAGAGGTCTTATCTTCAGTATGGATACGGTTGGGTTTGAAGAACATTCCCTTTGTGGTGTGAGGATGGATTGTTTCCATTTTAGAGGATGTGGATATTGTGGATTGGATGTGCCTAGAGATCCATTGCACTTCCAGCCTCCCCGGACTCCAGAGGCTTAAATGTGGCCATCTGTGTCCTAGCCTCCCTTGCTCCTAAGATGCAGATGTTATTTAGCTCCAATCCAGTTACTTGAGAGCTTGCCTCAAAATTGAGTTGTAACACTGAGATATCCTATATTCTCCAAGTATATTATTAAACATAAAAAAGTTTTAAATAGTTATGAAAGAACTAAGTCATGTGGGGGAGAGAAATAGGCTGTGAATATCCTGCTTGTAACCCAAACGGAGGTGGAAGCAGTGTGGTCTGGAGCAGATGGCTGTGATGGAATATTCTAGATTCTGGAGCTTCCTAACTGAGGCAAAGGTAGCAGAATTCTTGATGGGCTGTTTCTGTGGTGAGGTTTTGAGGGGGAGTTGTTTCTGGAAACTCAACATAGGGTGTACTGTTTTATCACTTAATCCCAAAGAGTTTATCCTTTAATGAATTCTTTTCTGCATGAAGCAACTGGAACAGTTTCAAGACCTGAAATAAGAACTCTGACAACCTGCAGGACCATGGGAGAAACAGTGCTAAGTTAGAAATCTTGCAACTACATATTGGGTCTCCTGAGTCTCAGAGATGGAAAATGCAGGCCTCCATGAAGTGTTTCCCCTCATCCAGCTCCTTCCATGGGTCCATTTAAAATAATGGAGAATGGTCCTGTGGGAAACTTAGGGCAACATTCTCAGAGATATAAGCTATTGGAATGGGAGCTGAGGTCTCATAATGTGAAGGTACATAGAGCCATAGGACTCTCTCAACTTACCAACAGGAATGTCATCTCAGAGCATTTCTCCGAACCTTCTTTCTCAAAGGATACTCTCTTGGGATGGTTCAAAAGTAATAGAGAATGTATTAGTAATACATTCTGAAAGTAATAGAGAATTCAGTTTCAGTTTTCTAAAAACACGAAGATGATTTATAATCTTACAAAATAAGAAGGCCAAAGATAAGGCACCTCTACTGAAAGTTAATTCTGCAGCTCAGTTATGTCAATAAGAGCCAGGATGGCTTTGATTTATGGACCAGCTCCCCCATGGTTGTTAGATTTCCACCCTAACTCAGGTTGCATACAAACACATTGACGTCCTTTCAAAGACAGTAATTTTTTTACTTTATCATTCATTAATGAACTCTCCACCCCACTCCCCCGTCTCCTCCTATTATAAAAACTATAGCAATAAGTAATTTTGGACATCTGTCTTTGTTCATATGTATAGATTTAACTGTTGAAGTCCTGCAAATGGAATTTCTTGGTCAAAGCAAGCATGCATTTGGAATGTTGGCAGCTCTTATCAAATTGTCTTCCCAAGAACTGTATCAATTAATAATGTGTGAGAGGGTATGTTTCCTCAAAGAGGGGTGTGCTTTTACAGAAGATGTACAGGGGTTGCTACTGTAAAGAGTGGATCAGAGGTACCTGGGGCTAAGCAGAGGAATATGCTTGCTTAAATTTGTGGCCTCTCCATCTGGCCTCAGGACAGAATGAAAGAGACTGTCTTTCCAAATTGAAAACCCATGTTTGCGGCCAAAGTACTGGCTCTTTGTGGTTTGCTCCATAGGACTGGAACCCAAGGAAAGTGAAAACTGAGCCACAAGGCAAAGCAGGTTAATGAATGGACCCCAAATAAGTCTAGAGAATTCTGTTGTTTCTATTAAGCTGATATAAGTTATGGAACAGCTGTTTTCACAGAGCTTCCAAACTCTGATGAGCTCACCAGAAGTGTTTTTCAAAATACCAATGGGTCTAATTGTTTCAGTGTTAGTTCAAGGAAAATTGGTTTTATCTTCAAATAACTTTAAAGTTCAAATGTTGAAATACAACTTTTCCCCTTATGGAATTCCCCTTATGGAATTATGGAAGGTTTTGCATAATTGGGAAGTATAAAGATTTACACTTTATAAATATATTTTAGCACCTTAAGAATGGATCAATTTGCAAGCCTTTCCAGGAATGTCAATACATGATATTCCCAATTATTTCTTTCTTCCTCTTTTACTTATTTGAGAAATTAGATTGTGCTTGATTTTATATTTGGAAACATTTTAATTGTTTAAAGTCTCTTTTTCAATTCAAATTATTATTTTTTTCTCCTGTTGGGTGCTGGTGGAGATCATTTAAAACCAACTAAGTGAGAGGCCCTTCAGGTAATTGAATGAAACACACTGTATGTACCTTCAGCTATTCTTACCAAATATTTAGAGGACCTCTGACTCAGAAACCCATGGCAGTCTATCCATGAGAACAATATTCTTAAACTTCAATGCTGCAGCTAATATCATTACCTTATAAGACAATTGTCTCCAGTGGGATGAAATCAGACCAAGAAACCAAAGTTCTCTAACCTCATTCTAAGGCTTGAATTTGACACCTGTGTTTTATCTTCTTTCCTTCCAACAGGCCACAGGCTACCTTTAGGCCCCACTGTGACAATATTCCTAGAGCAGTGTGGTTTGCAGGCATGTTTTTACCCTGGTACTTCCTTTCCCATACCCTTTGATGGCCATTTTATTTTATTTTTAGGAGATAAACTAGGATAGATGGCCCCAAATATAGTAATGACATCCCTGAATCATGGTGCTTTGATCAGTTAATGTTGGAGAGTTATCTCAGACACAACCACAGGTCACATTCTGAGCCTTCAAAACCACTCCATACAAACTCAGCTTTTCAGATCTAGATAGTTTTCTTACTCTCTTCAACTGGGCCTCTTGGTAACCCATATCAGCTTTCTCAATGAACTCAATTAGCAGGTGAACTACCCTACTGAAATTTATGTTAGCATACATTTGCCATATGCTATGGACATTCTTGATTCATAAATTGAGATATGTTAGGATTAGGTTTTGCACAAGTACCATAAAACCTGATGAATGAGGACTTACCCAAAGGAGGGACTTATTTACTCCATGTGAAATGAAGTCTTGGTTTAAGCAAATCAGGGCTCATACAGCACCTTAAAATGCCACCAAGGGAAGAGGCTCTTTCTCTTCCTGCTCCATCATCCTGAGGATGATTGATATACCTTCAGCATCAAGCTCAAATTCTGGTCAGGAAGAAAGAAGAAACAGAAGAAGCATAACCAACTAACCTGAACTTATGTCTTACTCACCAGGTCTCACATGGCCTCAACTAGCTGTAAGGGACTCTAGTAAGGTAACTTTTAGCTTTCTAGCTTCTCTGGTAGGGAGGCAGGGAAGGGAGGGTCTCAAGTGAGCCAGTTTACACTGTGTACCTAGTAGGCTTGTGCTTTCTGGAATCTGGTCTTACTCATTCCAGATTTGTTTTTTGTTTGTTTGTTTTTTGTTTTTTGTTTTTTTGTCATTGATCACTGAGAGACTAGAGCTACCACTTCCCCTTCTGCTGTTGCAATGGCACAATGAAGACCAAGGTGTAAACAGACTTTGTGTTTTGCTTAGAATCTTTCCTAAATAACAGAATGAGCACAATGACCAGATGTGAGAAAGCCTGCATTTTCATCTTGTGTTATTTATCCTAAAATGTCTCATCACTTCAGCTCTCTGAGTCCTAGTCTCCCATCTATAAAATGGAGGAATTGGGTTTCAACCTTCCATTCTTCCCCCTTGCATAGGATTGCAAATGTCTGCTTTAAACCAGCTCTCTCCCATATTACCATCAGGAATTGCAGATGCCTGGCCAAGACAGGAAAACTCACCATGCTGCCCATCATCCTAATCTCCTCTATCTCCTGGTAATCTGATAGGACCTCCCGGCACTTGGTCAAGGAAAACTGAGGGGTGTTTCATAAGAAGGTAGGACTTGTGTCGTGAACTATGTTTCTCATTGCCCGTGTGACTTGTGCTTTAAAGGTATGAACTAGTCCAGTCTTTCTTATTGGAACTGCAAGCCCCTCTTCAGATAGTTGTGGCTTCTCTGGGATCACAAGAATAACCCAGACGTCAAGCCACTGAAATGGTATTATCTACCAGCTTTTCATTGCCTCTTGGCCCAGCATGTTCCAAAAGGCTGCCTTAGAGGCAGAGCCTCCACTCTTGACATAAGAAGACTTTCCCAGGCCTGCACCTGTAAGTATAGCCCCTACTTAAATCTGTGAAATATCACTGAAGATAGAGGTATCCCTGTATTCAAATGAACACAACTACTATAACTCCTCTAAATAACTTGGCACTCATCTGGGGGCATGGGGCTTATGGTTAATTTTCAGATATTTTCCACAATGATTGTCACTGGTTTCTTCTTTCAACTTCATTAGCCCAGGCATTTTTTACTTTGTATCTAGTTTACCTACATCACAGATATAAAGTGGTTGGTCACATAAATTCTGTTTAGCACAACTTAGTCAGAGGGTGGGCTTTAGTCAGAGGGTCCCTTTAGACCATGACTATCTTGTAAGAAGTTCAAGCTCTCTCTTCTAGTGGGTAGTCCATAAGAGAAGGTGGGCATGCAAGACACATTAGTGCAGGACTGATCAGAGACTATGTCTCCAAACACAATAGGTTCAGAGGGTAACAGGCTGACCCTGTGGGTGGGAAAGGAGGGTCCTCTGCAGCCATGGCTTTGGGGACAGCCTAGAGCTAAGTGCACTCTCTGAGACTCTTGGAGTCTCCTAGAACATTCTCACTTCCTCACAATAGGTGGCTCCACCCTTTCCTCTCTGGCCCATTATGTTTATCTGGAATTTTCCATGGCATGGGGGGAGAAGTCAAAAGTGGGATAGATCAGATTCCTCTGAAACTATACATCTGAAAATTTTAGTCTCGTGCTGCCTTTTTTTTGTCTGACAGTCTGAAGAGACAGAGAACAAAGGAGATCCTAGCAAAAGTTCTTGATAAGATGCTTGTAGATGGAATTGAGGATGTCTATGAACTTGAATGAAAAAATGTCTTTGTTGTCACTACTCTAAAGTTTAGTTTTTCCTTCATTTATGAAAGTGGCAATGGCCACAGCCATGTTAGCAGTTCCTCTGACTTGGACATCAATAGAAATTATAATAAGTTTCACATCATATTGAGGTTGAGGCAGAAACCTCAAAATAGCACTACACTCATGAAACTTTGAAAGTGTGCTGATTATTAGACCCACCACTAGATTTTAGTAAAGGTCATTCATGCATTAATAAAGAAGTGTATATTTGATTATATCACAAATATTTGACAACTGTATTTTGATATTAAACTTTTCTTTGTAATCCTATGTTTTTTGTTACACATGTAAAAACATTTTTATAAGAAAGGATTTCATGGCACAAAGCAGTTCACCGTACAAAAATAAGTTTAAGGACCCCTGTCCTGGGGATACAATTTATAGAACACATATTGAATATAGATGGAGGAAAAACACACTTTAAAATTGAGAGAGATTACCTCGCTAACTAGAGTACAATAGAACTAAACGTAAACCAGTATGCAAAAAGTATTTTAATCTAACCGTACTACTCCAGACCTCATTAGCATGTGGATATCAATGGGGTCATGTTAATACTTATAACTACATTTGCTTTGTACTTGCCACCTAATGCCATGTCTCTCACTTTCCCCCATATCTCTGTTTTTAAAGGAATTCCTGAAAGTGTCTTTTGTGAGTTCATCCACAATCTTCTCATATTCTTCCTCTTTCACTCTTGCTCAAATTTATGCCCCAGAAACCTCTGGGTGGGGAGGGGGGAAGACAGTCCATCACCACCTCCTCAACACTCTGGGTAACTTCTTTGAGACCAAAGATTATCTCCTAAAGTTCCTAAATCCCAAATCCCCATTTGGATAGGGAAGTGCCACATTCCTTGAAATTCTCTACCTTACTTTAATGAAGGAGGGAGCATATTCTCCTCCTCACTCTATACCCAGCTCTAGAAGTTGGGGCTTCCTTGACTTAAACAGTCAATTAGGGGGTTAGGGATTAATGAAGGGGGAAGGTAACATTGGGGAAGAACTAGATGAAGAATGGGATATATCCCTTGTGAAAGGTCTGAACCTTAAAAAGGTTCTCAGACCTGAGTCCACAAATAAGGCTCCAGGAAACCACATGCCAGACACTATCCTGTTCAATCCCCCCCCCCTTTCCTTCTCATTCCAGTTCACAATCCTCTTTTCTTTGAGCCTCAAATGATGAATTAACTCATTCACATGGATTCTTGACAGGCCTCTGCCCTTCTGATCTATCAGACCCACTAATATCTAAACCTGCAAACCCCATATGCTAAACGTTTCTCCTCTGCCCCTCCAGACCCAGCTTTACCATTTTCTAGAAATCCTGCTTGCCCCCAGGGTGCCTGAACATTATAAATGGCATCAACAGGTGCCCCCAACCCTTGATTCTGACAGAAGATGGTTCAGTCATTGGGAGATAATCGGGAGATAATCAGGAGATAATAGGGAGAAGAAGAAGAAGCAGCAAGGGTCTTTATTTCTTCCAACTTGCTCCCTGCCCAGTCACCATCAGCTGTAGACACCTTTAGTGAAGACATGGCATCTATTAGGTAGCTTTCTCTTAGATCTACAGGTAAATTTCTCTGGATTCTGGTAATAACTCCTTTCTCTTACCCTTTGGCCTAATGGGTAAGAGCCCTTGCTGTTGCTGACCTCAGAGTACAAGCCCTTGCTTCACTTAACCCTGCCTGCACCTATGTAAGCAGTTCCTCTACTGAGCTCTCCTCAATTCCCCATGTGAGTATGCTGCCTGCTGCCGAGATCCCGACTGATCCGCTTGACTGCATCACCTCGGCTGCAAATTTTAAACTTTCCATCTTGTCCCTGTTGTGTAGGAGGAAAACAAAAGAAAACAATATTGCCCCGCCAGTTCTGTGATGGTGCTCTGTCCTTCATGATATATGTCGCAGTCAAAAGACAAGGCACTGGCAGTACATCTCCTGCCCAGTGACCTGTAAGCATGAGCCACATAGCCCCCGTGCAGAGACTGACTCCTAGCTGTGAGCCCCAGTGACAACTATGCAGAGTTTTCTGTATCCTTATCTTCCTCTCAGTACAGACTTCCCAGCATGGAAAGGATTGAATTAGACCTCTAACAACAGCTCTGACTGCTGAGATCAAAGAGGAAAAATTGGACAGAATAAAAAACACAGATTATAACATCACCAAAAAGGGGGCACTAGGCCAGGAAAGAGCCTACTCAATATTGTGGGAATGATGTTCCCAGAACCTAAGACTGGAGAAGACTTCAGAGTTTGTGTGCCTGAGTCAATCCCAGTAAATGGTTCTGCTGCTCAGATAAGCTTATTTCTAGAACTACATTTCGTGAATCACTCACCTTCCAGAAATCTTGTTGCAAAAGTGATCATTTCTGTCATCATTCCCATACTTGTGCATGATGAACACCTTCACTGCAGGAAAGACATTGTGATCGGTGCTCCTACGGGGGTAGGAAAAAGTAGGGAAATTTTAGTGCTGCCCAGATGGACTCTGGTGTCATTGATCAAGCAAAAACAGTAATGCCTAAAGCAAAACAGACAGAGGCACTGAGAATAAACATTTATTTCAAAGCAGTAGTCTTTATGAAATATGCATGATATGGCTAGCTGGTAGTATAATGACTGTTGAAATATTTCTCCACCTATTTGCAAATCCATCAATCACATTATGAAGTGGCGCTGTGGGCAAAACAAAAAGGAATAATGACAATTAATTGATGTCCATTGTGTATTAATCATCGTACTTGAACACATCCAATTCTAATGATAGCACTACGAGATAAATGTTATTATCCCCATTTTACTGAAAAGGAAACAAACTCGGAAAGATTATAGAATCTGTCCAAGTGCACATAATAAGGGACAGGGCAGGAATCCAATTGTGAGCCTTAAGCTAAAGTGAGTGATTGGACCTCCTGACTATATATTTGAGAAAACAGGACTGAGTATACAAAATGTATCATTGCTATAAATTATGACTGAGTCAATACAAGGTCCAAATGAGGTGTAAGGAAAATAAATTTCAGACTACTCAGGAGTAGAGGGAGTTCTTGCTTCTGAGGCAGCCACAGGGATATGAGATTTGAGCTCAACTTGGAATAGTGAAGAAGGTTTGGAGATGGGACAAGTGGTGTGGGTCAACTCACAGGCATGGAAAAGTACCAGTTTTGAGCAAGTATAGCAACTTGGCTGGGGGCAAGGGTTCACACAAGGAAGTAATGGGAAATTAAGCTGGAGAAGAAAACCAAGAGATCAGCTATGAGGGAAATGACTATAAGTCTACAGTGATTAGACTTCACGCTGTTGGAAAGGAGATGTGAAATGATCAAGCAATGTTTTAGAAAGACTGACCAGGTAGTGTTATGACAGAGGCCTGGAGAAGGAAAAGGAGCATGCCTGGAGTTATGGAGCCCAGGAAGAAGGCTGCAGTGGTCATCAGGCGCGAAGGGAGAGGGGCCTGGATCCAGGCGGTGGCAGTGAGTATGAAAAGGAGGTATGAGTGAAGAGTCATTCTGAAGGAAAAAATCAAGAGGATATGGCAACCAATTCATACTAGTCACAACTACATATTATTAATAATAATAATGGCTGGGGCGCCTGAGTTGTTAAGTTGGTTAAGCGCTGACTTTAGCTCAGGTCATGATCTCACGGTTCGTGGGTTTGAGCCCCATGTCAGGCTTTGTGCTGACAGCTCAGAGCATGGGGTCTGCTGCTGATTCTGTGTCTCACCCTCTCAAAAATGAATAAAAACATTAAAAATAATAACAGTTAACATTTATTCATTTGTTCATTTCCACAAATATTACTTAAATGTCTTCTTTGTACCAGGCACAGTTCTGGGTATATGTAAAGAACATGACAGACAAGGCTGCATCCCTCATGAAATTTATATGCTGATATACAGTAAATAAACATACAACAAATAAATAAGTAGAGACACAACAAACAAATGAAATGGAATTGCAGGTGGGCAATTTGTGCAATGAAGACATATGAAAGAGGGTTATGGTGCTAGACAGTGAGGGGTTGGGGGTCTTAGGTCAGAATAGGTGTCCCTGAGTTTGAGACAGGTGAACAGAGACTTGAATGAAGCCAGGGAATGAGAAAAGCCCTGCAGGCAGAGAAGGCAGGAAGCACAAAGGCCCTGAGGCAGCTGCATTCTCCCCGTGATCAGAACAGCAGGACCAGGGTAAGGAGAGGGAGGAGACTAGGAGTGAGGCTGAGGGACAGCAGGGGCTGCATGGTGAAGGCTTGCAGACCATGGCAAGGGCTTTATACTATTTTCTAAATGAGGTAGAGATTGAAACATTTTGAGAAAGGGAAGGACATGATATGATTTACATTTTTTTTTTACTTTATTATTATTATTTTTTAGTTTATTTATTTTGAGAGAGACAGAGACAGTGAGAGTGGGGAAGGATCAGAAAGATGGGGAGAGAGAACGAGAATCTCAAGTAAGTTCTGAGCTACCAGTGCAGAGCCTGATGCAGGGCTCAAACTCACAAAACCATGAGATAATGACCTGAGCTAAAACCAAGGGTTCAAAGCTTAACGGACTGAGCCATCCAGGTGCCCCTGATTTACATTTTAAAAAATATCATTCTGAGCACTTGATGAGAGCTGACTACGCAGTTAAGGGTACAAGCGGGAGACCACCCAAGAAGTTGTTACAATAATCTGGGTGAGAGTTGCTGGTAGCTTGGGCTGGCTGTGAAGGTGATGAGAAGCAGTAGGATTTGGGACATGTTTGATGGTAGAATGAACAGGACCTGGTGGTGGACTGGATGGAGTATATGGAACGTAAAGAAGGGAAAAAATCGAGGACAAACCTCTGAGAGGTTTCTGCTTTTAGATTTCTTGAAATGTATCTTGGTGTAGGGATTATCCTTGATTTTTTGATTTTCCTACAATCCAAACATCTAATCCATTAAGAAGTATAGTAGACTCTGTCTCCAAACCATATCCTGGATCTGTCTAGTTCTCACCACCTTCCGCACAACCACCTCGGTCCACACACCATCAGTTCCTCATTGGACTATTGCAAAATGTCTCTCAGCCTCCCTACCCTTGCTTCTGTTCTTCCCCAACAAGCAATTCTGTAGAGAATCTAGATTCCATTGGCCTCTGCTAAAACCTTTGTAAGTAATTCCTGAAGTAAGAAGTACTTAGAATAAAATCCAGATTTCTCAGTCGAGTTTACAAAATCTTACCTAATTTGGCCCCCATGGCTTTGCTAACTGCAGCTCACAACACCCCTTCCCTTTTCTCCTTGTGTCTTCAAGGCCCATCCTTCATATGATTCAGCTCTCGGCTTCTATGTGACCTCCTCAGTCAGCCTTCCTGCTCACCCAAGTCATTATTTACTTTATGGGGTTTTTGTTAGTTTGTTTTTGTTTTGTTTTGTTTTTTTTCAGTCACTGTTTACTTTGAAAGGAAGAGTCTAATTTCCTCCCCCTTGAATGTGGGCTGGGCTTCATGACATACTTGAGTAGTCAACTGCAGCAGAAGTGACACTGTGGCACTCCTAAGGCCAGGCTCCTTGCAGTGTCTGCCTGGGCCTCTTGGAACATTCCTGCTTGGAGCCCCGAGCTGCCTTGCAGGAAATCTGGCTCCCCCGAACCCTGCCATGCTGGGCAGCCCGTGTGTAGGCATTCTAGGCAATAATCCCAGCCTTCAAGCCACCCCACCTAGGCACCAGACATCCACACAACACCAGCCATCAGCTGAATACCATCCAGATAACGCCATGAGGAGCAGAAGATTCTCCCAGCTGAGCCCTCCCCAAACTCCTCACCTCAAAATTGCAAGATAAAACAGTTGTTTTATTCAGCTACTAAGTTTGGGGAGAGTACGTTATATAGCAATAGATAACTAGAACACCATCACGATATTTTAATTCTTGTATAACACCACTATCTGATATTTTTCTTGTGTATCTAGTTACTCTATATGCCATCTTTCTACCTAATCTACCATATGTCTATCTATCGTCTTTTTATCTATCATCTGTCTATCCATTTACTGTCTATTTTTCCTCTACTAGAATATCAGCTTGAAAAGAGCAGGGGCCTAATCTGTCTTGTTTATTGATGTATTTCTGATACCTAAATCAGCAGCTGCACACAGGTAAGTGCTCCATGAACTCTGCTGAACAAATAAATCTCAGCATCTCTGGATATCCAACCCCGAAGGGCAGCAAGGGTGAGATGAATACAACACACACACACACACACACACACACACACACACACACACTTACATGCAGAGAAGAAAATCTGGGTGAGTATCTTAAAGTATCATCCTCCAGATTCACAGAGCTGGCAAAAAGCAGAGCCTGGGTTTAAACCCAGAGAATTTGACTTTCTGCCTATACCATAAAATACCTATGCTCTTCTGTAAAAGATACAAGAGAGAGGGGACAGTCACTGATATTTCCAAGTTTACAAACCTTAGTAAAACAGGAAAGAAGAAAGGGAAGGAGGGCGGCTGGAGGAAAGGAAAGCCACAAGATCTCTCCCTTATCTTCACATTTTCATTTCTAATTTGTCATTTCTAGGGCAGATGACTGCTATGGATTTTTTAAAAATTATCTGATTTATTATCTTGTTTCTAACTTACTTTATTAATTTTAATAGGTTTTGGCATTCTGATAGTTTTCTTAGTGAATCATATTGATGATGAAAATATAATTTTTAATTTTCCTGTATGTTTATTGATAATTTCCTTCTTGTTTTATTGAATTAGTTAAAACTTGAAAAACAATATTTAATAATAGCAGTGCTACTAAAGGTATCCTCCTAGTCTTAATTTGAGATTTCCTCATTTAATGTGTTCTGCCTGTTTCTGGTAAATGGTCTTTATCAATTTTAAGGACTGTAGTTTTATTTTATTCTTTTTTATATTGTTTTTAAAAAGCTATGATTGGTCCTGAAATTAATCAAGGTCTTTTTAGTATCTATTAATCATGCAGTTTGGGTTCTTTAATTTGCTAATGTAATGAATTATATTGATTGATTTCATATAGTACTATCCCTATATTCCAGAATAAATTCTATTTTATCATGACTATTATTCTTTGATATGCTAATATTTTATTTTGAAATTCTACATATCTGTTCATAAGCAAAATAATTCTATGGTTTCCTATTTATGTTCTGTCTTTTTAAGATTTTTATATTAAGATAATGCTAGAGTCCCTGTGGTCTGGAATGGTTTAAATAAATATTGAGATGATCTGTCCTTTTAAGATTAGATAGAACTCAGCTGTAAAATCATCTTAGTCTGGTTCTTTTAAATAAAGTGTCTTTAATTATTGTTCCCATCTTTGTTGGTCTGTCCACATTTTATATTGCTTCTTCAATCAATTTTAGTGTATTGTTTTAAACTGAGAAATTAGTTTAGTTTAATTAGAAATTAGTCTAATTTCTCCTAGATTTTAAAATTTATTATCTTACATTTACACATACTATTTTTCTTAATATCTACAATCTCTTCAGGATCCATGATTAAATCTGCTTTCCCTTTTCTCACATAGTATATTTTAGCTTTTTTAAAATCCTTACTCCTACTTGACAAAGGTGATTTTATTGTTTTACCCAAAGAACCAACTTTTGGTTTTATTTTTCCTTTCTACTGTTTTTTCCTGTTTTCCATTTTGCTTATTTCTGCTTTTATCCTTATTATTTACCAATCTTAGCTTCTTGCATTTTATCTGGTTGTTCTTTTTACAACTTCTGATGGTTGAAAAATTTAATTTCCTCTTAGTTTTTTATTTAAAAAAATTGCAGCTCTAAATTTTCTTTTGATGAGAAACTTATCTGTGCTGATAGCCTTTTCTATGAGTTATTTACATTTCACTTCTTTCTAGATAATATATAATTTTAGTTTTAACTTGCTTTTTCATCCAAGGGTTATTTTTCTTTATTCTTCTTTCCCAGATTCATTTGGAAGTTCTACTTTTTTTTCCCTTTCTTCTAGTGGATACTTTTTCTTTTTAGCTGTCAGGATTCAACTTTTATTTCTCTACCAGTATGTTAAAAATACTACTAACTACAACTTTACCCAACATGTTTTACTTCCTCACTCCTCCATACATGTTTGGGCCTCTCGATGCTCCCAAGAGAATACAGGAGGATATCACACTGTTCCTTCCTAAATGCTTTAGTTATGTCCCTTTTAGCAAAAGCACATTTTCCTAAATAACCACAATACTATTTCAACAAACAGAATTAACATGAATTCTTTCATGCTATCTACCATCCAGCCTATATTCGAATTTACCCATTTGACCCAAAAATATTCTTTACAGCTGGTTTGTCCAAAGTGTAATTCAGTGAAGGATCACTAATTGCATTTGGTTGTTTTGTCTCTGGAATCTCTTTGAATCTGGAATGGAATCCCCACCCTCAACTTTATTTCAATGGTTGTGATTTGTTAGAGACTGGGCCAGTTGAATTATATAACATCCAATCTCCTGGGTTACTTCCTTGTGGTTTTCCTTATGTTTTTCCCTGTATTTCCTATAAACTGAAGTCATATCTAAAGGCTCAATTAGATTTAGGTTAAGCATTTCAGACAAGAGGTTTTCACAGATGATGCTATACACTGGCCTGTTGCACTACATCAGTGTGCAGATAAAATCTGTTGCCCACTGTTTCTGTTCTACGATCCACTGTTCACTGGATCAGGACAGCAATAACTTGTTCCTATGTTGTAATGTTCTATTTCCCTAGTCATGACCAGTAGGTAATTTGTGAAATGATATTCCAGTGACATGTAAATATCCAGTCCTCCATTCATCTTTCTCCTAATTGCATTAGCATCCACTGACAATCTTAGCTTGAATGAATTTTTCATTATGGGTTGAAAGATAGCAATTTTCTACTTTTATCATTTATTCAACATTTAAAGTTAGCATTATTCTCTAAGAAGAGCTATCCCTCATCATCAAGGAACTACTGTGTTATTCTAATACAGAAAAGCAGGATAAGTAATTCTTTAATTCCTTCTGCTTCATAACCAATTTTCTGAGGAAGAAGCAGGGCTAGGAACTACTGCCATATATAACTTCCTCTTTTCTAATTAAAAAAAAAAAAAAAAGCAAATTGGCATTCTCTTTTGTGTATCTTCCTTCCTGCCTGCCTGCCTTCCTGCCTTTCTTCCTTCCTACCTACCTACCTAGAAAATAAGCAACTCCTAATATCCAAGAATAATCTGACTCTCACAACTGGTCCTCAGCTGTAGCTGACCGATTGATCTAATGATTACAGCTAAGCCATGGTGTTCACCTATTGGACATAAAGAATCTTGCATAACATCCTCTTCAGACAAAGTCACGTTGCAATCCACAGAATACCACTCTCTTCTCTTAGCTAATATAAGTGACTTCTGCTGCTTTGCTCCATTCTGCTTTTCCTATACGTAACACTTATTAAGGTACTCAGTCACAGTATTACCTCCACTTTCTGACAACACCCAATCTAGAACAAATTTCTGCTTCCTTAGACTCACCCACAAATTATCCAACTAAAGGCCAAATCTGAGAATAAGTTCCTTCTAACACCCTTTTATGGAAATGCCTCCTTCAGTGCTCCCCCAAGACTCCTTCCCCATGGTATATATTCTCGCTTGCAAGAGGAAGAAAAATAAATTCAACTTATTCAGGTACAGGTGTTCCTGGTGGTCTTTTGATGAAGGAAATTGAAGAAAAAAAACATATTTCATATATGGGGAGTTTCAATATGGTGTTTTTCAATCAATTACAGTTATTATTCTTTTTGATGCTTAAATTGTCCCAATTCTGTTGGTTGGAGAGCCTTCAAACCAGATTATGTGACTCTTTGACAGAACACCATCAGTCTCTGAAAGCATCCTGTGTTTTGGCATACAAAGATGTCCCAAGCTCACCTGGTATCTTTCCTGCCCCAGATCCGGATAAAATTTAAGAGTTATATAAGGCAATGGTTTCAAAGATGTGGGAAGTCAAACACTCTCACAGCTTGCTGGTTTAAGTTGAATTTTTACATTTTGGGGACAAATTCTAAGGTATTTATACTGACATTTAAAGTATTCATACTCATTGACTCAACAACCCCATTTTGGGGAATCTAACAGAAAGAAATAGAAGAAGGAGAATGTAGGCATTTATGCACAAGGATGTTTACTGCAACCCTGCTGGCAGAAGAGTGCAACCTGAATATCCACCCAAGAAGAGACTAAGGAGAAATGGGTACATAATGTAAAGTAGAGAATATTAGGCGGCTCTTGTTTTAAAAACTGAGCTCCAGCTATAGCCAGAAAATGCACATGAAATACTGATATACAAAAGAAACATGCTGCTGTGATATATATATATATATATATATATATATATATATATATAGCATAGTCTAAATCTGGAGGGAAAAAAAATCGCCCCATGCTTGTGTTTTTGTTTGATCATGAAGGAAGAATTTTATTACACTAACTCAGAAGAGTGGGAATGTATCCAAACCATCTCTGATTTGTTTTAGTAGGTAGCAAATACATATTTCTTTTCCATTTACCAAAACACTAACTTTGAGGAAAAATAAACAATAACCAAACTAAAAGATGGAATTTGATTTAAACAGTTTGTTTTTAATTTATAGACAATCAATAGGCAAAATAATATAGGCAAATAGTATAGGCAATAATAAATGGCTAAAAGGATAGCCATTTTAGGGAGGGAGTTTCCGTTTCTTAACAAGGGCCTGGGTTTCTCCCAGGAGGTTATGTCATCAGAACCTCCATCCTAAAATATCCTCTCTGCCATAGTGAGTCCCAGATCTTCCAGTAAGAACTCTTGCGGTGGCTTGGATCAAGCCAGTGGTACTTCTTCACCCACTGTTACAAAGAGAGAAGCACTTGACTCCTTAAACAATGAGGAGAGAAAGTTCACCTTGCAGCCTCGTAGACTGCCCCATAACTAAAGTTCACATTTAGCCTTTCACCACAAAATGTACCTACATATGGAAATTTTATGGCACAGGGGACAAAACAACTCTGGATAAAGTATTTAAAGTCATTATATTTTGGTGATTTAAAAATAAATTAACAGAGCATTTCAAAGATACGGGCACTAAAGCTAAATGGAAAAGAAAGCTGAAATGAGAAAAAGGTTCATCCTTACCACAGCAGAAGGACTTTCTGCCCAAAGTAATTTCCGTTTTCCGGGTGAGTGGGTTTGCATTCTGGCTAGGCTAATGCAATAGTTCTATGTATGAGTAATTTTAGGGTTCTGCTAAGCAATTCTAACTCCACTGATAAAGCCTTCTGGTGGACAAAACAGTATGTTTACCTTTATCAAAAATGCATTGCCATATGAGAGTAAATTGTGACAAACATTAAAAAAATATATTACTACTAAAGATGCTATAAACAAACCATAGCTCTGCTCATGGCCATGAGAGCTTTCAGTAATCACATATAACATAGTTTAAGTATAATTTTCTGATGGCACAATAGCTCTGGGCAGTTTTTTGTTTGTTGTTTTTAAGACATGAAGCATTACCCAGAAAGTACACTGCCTGTCCGCCTAATGTTATAGGAACAAAAAGCCTATTAATTCCCCTTTTTCCTGAATGCATTTCTCATTTATCTTGCTGGGATTTCAACAGAACTGAGAGGAGGTGACTCTCCTCATGTTCAATCTCATGACTTGGCTTTAAGGTCTGCTGTTTGGGGCACCCATTTGTCACTAGTTCCTGCTTAAACACCCGCAATAATTGAGATACCAGGGGTGTGAGTGGGGGATGGTGAGCATCAAATCTTTTCTCCAAGCACAAATATTTAAAGTTTCAAGTTTCAGCTAAGGGCCCAAGTATTCTCTATAACCTATCAACTTTCTTCTGTTGGTGATGGTGGGATTGGATACGCTACTTGTTTCCTTTACTTTAACTCTTTGAGAATATCCTTAGTCAAATAAGTTTTGTCTTCTGTCAAAAAAAAAAAAAATCTCTCTCTTTACTATGTATAGGAAGCACTTTTCTCCCTTCTCTTTATTCACCCCTGCCCCCACCCAACACCAGTTGGGATTGATGATAGCATTGGACCATGCACTCTATTTCCCTTCTCTGCTTAATGTAAAACCCTGCTCCTGCCTTCCATTCAATGTATGGAAACCACTATGTCAGACTTGGCAAATACTTTCTCCTTCTGTCTACTTAAGCTGGCACATAAAACTCACATTCCAGGTATAAATATTTATTTTCCATTTTAAATGATTTTTAATATAAACACACTTCATATAAACCTGTACAGTGCCAAGCACATAGAAGGCAATAAATATTTATTAAACTAAATATTCTCAGTCATGAATCTGACTCTTACAAAGTTTGGCATGATGTTGCCAGCTGTGAATAGATGAGAAAGATGTGATAGGGTAACACAGATATATAAAGAGTCAAGGGAACATGCAGGTGCTGCAATCAATGGGCAATTTATCAACAGCTGAGTCACTTTCCTACCGGGTAGAGACCTATTTTATCCAGAAACTGGTCTCTACAGGCTCTGACTAAAGCAATTGAAAGAAATGCACACTTAAGATAATGTCTCCCAACAGATTTTAGGGTCAGTTCTATGGCATGAACTTACCTAAGCATCTAGAAAATAATTCAGGCACAGAAATAACTACTAACCTCTAGAAGTGGATAAAAATATATTCTGGATATTTATAAGAGAGCAGTAATTTTATTCATTTTATTATGAGTATATATCTATGGACCATGACTGGCGGGTAAAACGTTTTTACTGATTGAATCTTATACTCATTTATATGGATGTTTGCAAATAATAACAACAGCAAGTGACATTATTTCTAAAGGTCCAAGAACCTTATATAATTCACAGTTTCAAAATCCTATTTAATGGATACAATCTAAACAGAATGTATTAGAAAAAAAATCCAAATGTTTTCTTTTAACTAAAATTTGGAGGTATGGAATAAAAATGGCTGTAGCTACTCTAGTTCAAATTTCCAAAACACCCAGGGAATTGCACAAAATCTTGGAGCCTTGATTCCTAAATCAAAAGAATATTTACACACATGAGCTTCCATTGTGCACTGGCTGAGCTTTCCTGTTACCAGTCCTTCCCAATTTAACATGATCTTCCTATGCTCCCCAGATGGCTAAGGATTATATGGTTTGCCCTCATTGCCTTCCTATCTTTCTACCCTTAAGCACGGAGATTTCTGCCCCCACTGTTTTTTAACTTTTTGTTTTGAAATAATTTCAGTCATAAAAATTGGAAAACAATTTACAAAGAATGCCTCAATACCCTTTACCCAGATTCTCCAAATTTGATAGTTACTAAAATTTATTTATCCTTGTCTCTCTGTATATGTGTGTGTGTGTATACATATATATGTATGTATACATATTATATATAGATATATGTTTTAATGAACATTTGAAACTAAGTTATTAGGCATGCTTTCCTTTTACTTTTAAATACTCCAATTTGTATTTTTCTAAAAATAAGTACATTCTTTTATATAACCACAGTACAAATTACCAAAGCCAAGAAATTATCATTGATACTATACTATTCGCTAATCTTCAATATGTAAACAAATTTACTATTCTTCCCACTAATGCCCTTTATAGCAAAAAGAAAAAATCCAGTCCATATATCTTTAGACTCCTTTAATCTTTCATGAACTTAACAGTTGTGATAAGTACTGGTCAGTTATTTTGTACAATGCCCCTTAATTTGAGTTTGCCTGATGTTTCCTCATGACTTGATTCCAGTTATGCATTTTGGGTAGGAATGCCACATAAGCGATGTCATGTTCTTCCCAGAGCATCAAATCAGGAGGCACATGATTTGTATTTGTTCTCTTACTGGTGTTGTTATCTTTGATTACTTAGTTTAGGTGTTGTCTGCCAGGTTTTTCTGTTGTAACATTGCTGCATTTTCCTTGAAATGAACAAATAACTTATGAGAAGGCACTTTGAGAATATATAAATACCCAGTTTTTCATCAAATTTTTATCTTTAGTGTCCACTGATGATTCTTTTCTGCTTCTTAAGTTTTTTCTTGTATCACACATTATTTCCTCAAGGTAAACTGATAATATCCTTCTTTTCCTTAGATAAAACATTTTGGAATGGTTTCAACAACTCTATAGAAATGCAATTTTTGCTGTAATAACTTTATTCATCAGACTGTTGTAAGAACTTGGTAGAAAAAAGTTAACCTGTCTAGTCCTCCTCTGCTTTATGTGTAGAATGAGAAGAGATAATTCCAATACAATTAAACTAGTCTCATAATTTAGCAAAACTGTTTAAGGATCCATTGATTAAAACGCACAACAGAAATTACTTAAAAAGACATGAATTTGATAAATCTCAAAATGGGCTTCCAGGGAAGAGGTGAAAGTGAGAAAGTTAGCAATGGCAGGCTAATGCTCTTTTTTAAATTCACAATAACACAGGCAGACGTGAATTTTCTTGGCATATTTAAGATACACTTTCTTTCTAGGAAAATAGTGAGGGAGGAAGGGAGGCTCTCCACTTGAAATGAAATATTGATGACTAATTACTTTCCACACACTTTATCCTTGAATTTGCCAGAGTGACTGTTTCTTTGTTTTATAAATATTTATTTGAATCATAGGGCTTTCTGTTTTATTCAACTGTAGGGATGTAAAATTCACAGGTGGCAAACAGTGAAGAGTCATAGAGAAAGTAATAGAACTCCTACTGGGCAGAAAATATTAAGTTATTCAGCCAAAGCAGAAATATATTAATTCAGTTCTCTCGAGGTTACCTAAAAACTGTAAGTGGCTATATTTTCTCTGAGATTCCCATTAGGGTATGGTTTTAAGTCTTCAGTAGGTGAGAGAATATATCACCTCCATGACTTCAATGGAAGCTCTTTAATGATAGGCACAAAGCACCACGCATGTACCTGGAGAGCGCTAGCCTTCCATCTTGGCTGTACACTGTAACCACCTGGCTCCATTCCGAGATTCTGGTATTATTGGTCTGGGATGTGGCCTGGCACTCAGGGCTTTTAAAGGCTCCCCAAGATTATTCTAATGGAGAGCCAAGGTTAGGAACCACTGTTTTGGAAGATTATTATTACCTTAAGGTTCAAGAAATAAAATTCTAGTCTCCTTATTTATGCAGATTTCTGTGACTCACTATACTTTCAAGATCCCTCTACTTATGTATTTCTTCTATACATATGAGAGGACAAAAAACCCCAGCAATTTATCCAAGTTGTTTTGTATGGTAGGGATTGCTAAAAAATTTCAGAGACTAATTGGGCTAAAAATATTTGCCTTAAGTCTCACCTTAGGGAATAATGAATTACAAGTACCTTACTTTTCCCACTTAAGTTCCACTGTGCATGGCACAGCATTGCTTCCCCTTCACATTTGTTTTCATCATTGTGATGCATTCTGTTCTTGGCAGCTTACTGAGCTGGTCTCAGGATTGTTATTACATTATCATTAACTGAGTGACTCATAGCTACCAAATGCTTTGTATATAACTTCTAAAAACATATTTTAAACAGAAAATAATCATCTTTTAAAAACCTAGGAGAGAGCCAGGATTAGGTTGATTCTGGGAGGCTCCAAAATCTATCTACTGATGAAGACACTGTGGGGACATTTCCCATCTGTTGATTATTCCAAGCCATTCAGCCCACTATTTCTCTAGGCAACTGTTATTTGTTTAGAGGTGACCATCTGTTGAGGGGCTCCTGAAAAGAATAAGCATATTCCATGATGAAAGGATGGGTTAATGCTCTCTCTCCTGCTTAACATGAATAAGGAAGCATTGAGCCTTGATCTCCAAGTGGCTGCCATTTTGTGACATGAGGTATAAGAGTCTTAGTTTGAAGCCAATGCTGAGAACAATAGAAGGTTCTCAAACAGCCATCAATAGGGCCAATATTATCCATGGGCAAACAGCTTCCTAAATAAGTGATTTCAGTTGGAAGAATGACCCCAAACAACTCCTTCCTGCTCATTGGTGCCTGAAATTCCCTTACAGGAGAAATAAACTTTTATTTAATATTTAGAATAAAGACAAAATTCAAACAGCTCAGCTCAAGGTAACTCACTGACTCACATCCAATGTTTGACATGACAACATTTTCTGGGAGCAGGTTTAAAGGTGAACACACTGAAAGACAGATGACAGGAAGGAAATTAAAAGGTGATGGGAAAAGGTATGCTGGCTGGTTCTAGGACTGTCACCAAGAGAGACTGGAATCTTCTTCAGCAATATATTTTAGTTGAGATAGTTTACATATTAATCCCAGTTGACAAAAAAATTCAAGTGGCCTAAGTGATTTCTCAGGGATTATTTTTTTACTTTTTTTGGGTGTACATTTCTACCAATTTTAACACATGTATAGATTCAGGTAACCGCCATCAATCACCATCACCATCATGACCATACAGAATAGTTCAATCACCTCAATAAATCAACAAATGCTACACTTTGGTAGTTACACCTTCCCCCACCTATAACCCAACTATTCCCCTATAACCTAACTGGCAACCTCTGATCTGTCTTCCAGCACTTTTGTCTTTTTGAGAATATCAAATAAATGGGATACTACAGTAGTAAATTTCCAAGACTAGCTTTCTTTTACTAAGTATAATGTCTTTGAGATTAATCCAAGTTGTTGTGTGTATCAATAGTTTGTTCCTTTTTATTGCTGCATGGTATTTCATTGTATGAAGCTACCATGGTTTGTTTATTCATTCATTAGTTGAAGGACATTTGGATGGTGCAAATGGATATCCTTATCTTGTTCTAATCTTAGGGGCAAGTATTCAATCTTTCACCAAGGAGTGTGCTATTAGCTGTAGGTGTTTGAAGAATACCCTTATCAAGTTGAAATTGTTCCTTTTTTTTGTTGTTCAGTCTTGCTTCAGGCTTATCTGGTTTTTAAATTTTAATTTAATTTAATTTAATTTAATTTAATTTTCACTGAAGTATAGTTGACACACAATGTTACATTAGTTTCAGGTGAGGCATATCAGTTTCATTGCTCTTTCAAAAAACAAGCTTTTGTTCCACTGATTTTGTTTTTCTGTTTTCAATTTCCTTAATTTCTGCACTTGATTATTTCCTTTCTTCTACTTGCTTAGGTTTAATTTTGCTCTTGTTTTCTAGTTTCCTAAAAAGAAAGTTTTTTGATTTAAGATCTTTTTCCTTTTCTAATACAGCTGACCCTTGAACAACATGGGATAAGAGGTGCTGACCCCTGTGCAGTTGAAAATTTGCATATAACTTTTGACTCTCCAAAAGCTTAACAACTAATACTCTACTGTTGACTGGAAGCCTTACTGATAACACCATCAGTTGGTTAACCCATATTTTGTACATTATGTGTATTATATACAGCTAGAGAAAAGAAAATATTATTAAGAATGTCATAAGAGAAAATAAATTTACATTACTGTATTGTATTTATTGGGGAAAAATCCAGGTATAAGTGGACTTCACAGTTCAAACCTATGTTGTTCAAGAGTCAACAGTATAGGAATTTAATGGTGTAAATTTTCCTCTAAGTACTTACTTCTTCAGAGTCCTCCTTATTGCGTTCTTTCCAGGCTTTACAGCTGCGTTCAGTGGGAGAAACATGATGGAGTATCCCTATTCAGAACCAGCTAATCGTTTTAAATACAATTTTTCCAGGAATCTTCTTTCAAAAAAAATTGTCTCTATTTCATATCAGAGCACACATAACCTTCATTATTTAAACAAGATAAAAGTGTGGAACTTTTCTGGTGATTTGCCAGAAGTACATGCTTAAAGCAAATGGTTACCATGATAAACCTTTTTCATGATTAGTGCTTAGCTTTTGCGTAGTTTATTATTAATTATTCCTCCAAACTCTTCTGTTAGAGGAGAATATATTGTTAACTATTCTTAAGAAGAACAAACCAAGGCCTTCACAAGAGAAATATTTTGGCTGGAGTCTTTACTGATATATCCCCTAGCTCAGAGATTCTTTCCTCCGTTGTGACCAGTTTATTAATAAGCACAATAAAGGCATTCTTTATTCCTGTTACAGTTTTTGATCTCCAGCATTTTTTCATGCTTTTTTCTTAGGATTTCTGTCTCTCTGCTTATATTGCCCATTTGGCCTTGCATGTTGTCTACTTTATCCCTTAGCATATTAACCATATCATGTTTAAATTCCTGGTCTGATCATTCTAACATTCCTACCATGTCCAGTTCTGATGCTTGTCCTGTCTCTTCAAGTTGTGTTTTTAGCTTTTGGTATGCCTTGTGATTTTTTTTCTTGAGAGGCAGACATGATGTACCAGGCAAAAGTCTTCTGTAATAAGACTTTGGTAATGTGGTGGTGAGGTGTGGGGAGGGAAGTGTTCCATTGTTCTATGATTAGTTTGGGGTCTTTTAGTGAGCCTATGCCTCTGAACTGTGAACTTCATTAAGGGTTTCTCAGGTTTTTGTTTCTCCCCTAGGTGCAACAGGAGGGCTGGCAAGGGCTGGAGTTGGGTGTTTCCCTTCCCCGGGGTCAGCTAGTCTCTTACTATACCCCAGCAGGTTACACTCTGGTTAACTAAATTTCCCTGTGGGCAGGCTTGTTAAGAAAGAGTGCTCTGGTACATTTCACCAAGAGTGTCTTTCCCCTTCCTCTGCCAGAAGTTGTTGAGGGGACTTTTTTCCTCCTATATTTGTTGTGGGAATTTGGCTTACCAGCTTACTCCTGGAGGTAAATCTCAGAATATTGTAGGGACCCCTATGAGTGAGTCAGGAGTTTTTCACTCTCCCAGTTGTCCACACTGAGTCTCCAGCAATTAATCAGTTACAGATCAGGTTTTTCTTCCTGGGCCAGCTTCTGTGATGATTTCTCCCTGGGATTCTGTGTTCTGATGCCCTGTATTCAGCTGTCTCTTCAGTCTCAGGGCAGGGGTTTGCCCTGTATCCTTCTCCTCTTATGGATCCAAGAAGCATTCTTGATATTTCAGTCTGTTCAGCTTTTCACTTATTGTTTGGATGAAGTGACAACTTCTAAGCTCAGTACATATGGAACTGGAAACTGGAAGTCCTGGCTGGAGCCTCTGAAGTCTCAGTCTATGTCCCCAATTCAAATGACACAAGAGAAAAATGTGGCTTCTCTGTGGATCTGAAGACTGTTGCTCTTTACTCTTCTTTGTCAATGATACAAGGATACTTTATCTGTCTCTCTCAACCACCCTGGTATGATTTAATATTCAGTATTTCCATTTGCTAGGAAGGCATCATCCATGCTGCTAATCTATCTTTGTAATCAAGGTCAAGTTTCTCTTTTCTAACTCATATAGAAATTAATTCAATAATGCACATTACTCAGATGGATGTGTGATGCCCGACCCATACATCAGACCCTTAAATTCCATATTTTGTCACAATGATTCAGGCTTTGTACTTCCAGGCCCTCAATTGTATTTTGTTTTTATCTCCTTCTTAGTAAAGATGGACAACAGGGAATCCCCTGTTTTTCCTACCAGAATCACCAGATTTTTCCTTCACTATTACAATTTTATGATTTAATCTTCATGGTTGTAATTATAATAGTAGAGCTTTGGGACTTGTTTCTGAACATTTGAGCAAATTAAAATAAACCTACCAACTAGAGAGGTCCATTCTGCCACTGAGCACCTTAGAGAGAATTGCCATGTATGGTTTGTCCCTAGAATAACAATTTTTCAAGAATTTTAACCCATAGAAAAGTAAATTAAGCCCTAACATGTTTGTAAACCTCATTTAGACTTCCTTAGGTGATTTATAAATCCCCCCTGAAATCCTACAGCATCTTCATCATAACTGTCAATCACATTTGGGGAACAGATGTGCAGAAGTGACAGTTTGTAGAGAATTCTGGTTAGCAGAATGTCAGCTAATCAAGAGTTCACTCTCTAGGCAGTGTTTCAGGAGCCAGGAGGAATTTATTTAAATACTGACACAGATGACAATGCCTTCATCTGAAATACATGTGCACCCACTGGCCTGTCTGAAACTTCTCTATTGTGCCTGCACTCAACTCCAGGCAATATCTTGGCCACAGATTGCCACCACCTGGATCACAATTTTAGAAAAACATGATGCTTAGTAAAACTGAGATGCTTATGATACCAGGAGCTGTCCACATCATAATATACATGCAGTGAGAAGAGACATGAATTTATCTTTCCCAGAGAAGCTCTGATTTCCTCGGTGATGCTTGCTTCCTGCACCAATTGCTCAGACAGCAGCATGGTTCATCTCTTCCTTGTCATCCAAGCATGAAAGGCTAAGAGCCAGAGCTATCTTGAATTTTACGTATATCCTAAATGACAGAAAAAGTAGAAAAGCCTGTAGTCACTAGTACTTACGTTTACCAGGACCCTCATGTGGGGACATCATTGTGCCTATTCATCTGCCATGGCATTCCCTGCTTCAATGGTTTTTTTCAGCCTTCTATACCTATTCACATCATTTGTATATACCCATATGCATGTGTGCACATCTTCCACCATCCAATGGCAGCATATAGTTTTAAGAGCTTGGAAAATGCTGTGTGGATTCTTTGGGAAACTTACTTACTCCTTTTGAGCCTCTGTTTCCTATAAAATGGGGATAATGAACCCTAATTTACAGAAGCACTGTGTCTGGCACGCAGTCGGTACTCCAGAACTGGAAACTATCATTGGCAGTTCCCTTGTCCCTTGAGTACCTGTTCTAATCGCCCAATAAGGTCACTCCACGTGTCTTTCAAACTGTACCTCATGAAGCAAGGTCATACTCACTCTACGTGGTCACATGGGACACACCAGAACATGCTCCATCAGCTTGTAAATTAACAGGCCTGCTCTCAACAGTTGACCTATTTAAGACTTATCCAGCATTTAGAACAATGATTCGTGGGATCTGTTGATGTTCAGAGGGAAAAAAACAACTTGAAGAAACAAAATTTAATATAAGAAAGGGAGGATATTCATCTCTTTATAGGCTCAAAAACAAGGAGTTTTTTGAGGGATATCACTGATTTTAATTAAATAGAAACAGTTTCAATGATGATATTATTTGTAAACTGGTTAATTTGTAAAGGCACATACATGTGTGTAATCCTCTTATATATACACGCACAGTATCTTTTCCTATGACCCTGGCTGTTTCTGTTATAACATGAGATCGTAGAGCTGAAAGGGCTTTTCTAGTCCTACAGCCAAACAGAGGGCTCTTTCCTTCTTACTGATAGTGTGATCCCCTCTGACTCCCTGTGCGAGGAAAAAATCACACAATAACTAACATTGCTTCCATGTCACAGTGTCATCCTCCCCCTATTTAGCAATCTCATATGAGCTCATTATTTTACAGAAATCCATGCTATGTCAGGACAGAATGTCCGTATTCTTTAACTTAGACGTATGGAATCATTCCTGTCTCTTTCCCTAAGCCCCTCTGCTTCCTCAGGGTATAAGAGCAAGTTATTCTGTACTGCTGTTTCAGGTTGGTCAGCCAAAATTCCTTAGTGCAGGTTTTGATGATCAGTTTTACAGATTTTGAAACTTTAAAAAATTTTTGACCTCATGGTCTATTAGTCTCTGGAAGAGGAAGTCACCTCAGTGACACTAACAATAGATAGATCTATAAGCTAGATCACCCGTGTATTAATTTTTAGGAGGATTTAGATGCAGCTAAAGTAGCCATGTCATAACAAATAATTGGCAATCCCTCAATTAAGGCCTAGCCCTACTGGGAAATGTTGAGATGAAATAGAAGGTTGTTCAATGATGTGGCATCAGAATGATCCATATTAGATGTCCCCAAGGCAGTGGCTTTCAATCAGGAGTGATGCTAGCCCCCAGGGGATATTTGGTAATGTCTGGGGACATTTTGAGTTGTCACAGTGAGGAGGGGTGCTACTGGCATCCAGGGAGACAAGGCCAGGGATGCTGCTGAATATCACACAACACACAGGATGCCCCATAACAAAGAATGATCCACCCCAAAGTGTGAAACCTGCTTTAAGAGGTGGTTCGACCCAAGAAACTGCTGTCATTTCTCTCTTCTCAGCGTATGGGCCAAACACAACAAAGCATAACCAACAAAACTACTCAATAAATCAAATTAAATTATTAGCTTCCCAATGGGGCCAATAAAATGCCAGCTATCAAATGCCCCCTGTTGTTCCCAGAATAAACAGTGAATGCTTTTTCAGCACAATTTTTCTTCCTTGGAGTGAGAGGTGACAACATCATTTAAGAATACCATATATATTTCCTTTCAGGCACCATTTGTATGAGAGGAGGAGGGTGAGCTGGGAGGAAAGTCTTAAAGTTCTGATCAAGCCATAAAAGGGGAGAAAGCACATGCCCCAGACCGGATGAATGTATAGAAAACTGTCCACAAGAAATGATAAATAATTACTGTTACAAAGCACATGAAGTTTTTGGAGTTAGAAAGGTTAAGTTTTCTTAGAGTTCTGCTAGAGTCAGGGAACACAAACTTCTCATGGCAGCTTTTATATTGGAGTGAGAAGGGGAGGTCCTGGGGTAGAGGCCAGGGGCTGGGTGGTCACAGCTGTAGGTGGGGGAGGCAGCTGGGGATCCAGGGAAGAAGAACAGGAGGCTTCAAGGATGGGAGGCGTAGAGGAGCTGGAGATGACATAGCCCTTGTGTAGAATTACTGCGGGCCAGCACCCACTTTCCCAAACAGAATTCGATCCGGTGAAGTTTCAGCCCCTTCACAAGAGCCAAGCAAGTTGATCCCAGTTGATACACTCCAACGAAGTCACACTTGTTTCTACCTCCATATCCAGAGCTGGCAGAGTGGAAGGAGATGCACAAAGAAATAAGGTCCCATTCCAGACAGGCAATACTGACATCAGTGGACAGCCTAAGGTCTGAGGCAGCAGGTGGGCACAGAGCTGGGAGGCTCTCTATCTCTCTACAATGAGGACGTTAGGTTAGATCACAGGCAAGGGTCTTTCTCACTGTCAGCTCAGAGTCCCACATGGGGCTTGAACTCACGAACTGCAAGATCATGACCTGAGCTGAAATCAAGAGCCAAACATTTAACTGACTGAGCCACCCAGGCACCCCTGAAAGTGCCTGGTTTTATCATTCATTTCTATTACCTATTATAAATCAGCCAGTGCCTACAGGAATAGCTGCTTAAGTTTGGAAATTCCAACCCATCTCCCCTTGGCTGTACCCCTGGATACACCAAGGTGGTCCTCACGTCCTCTATATTGAGTGACTCTGTGCACGTGGCCAGCATGACAGATGATCCAGGAGGGCACCGGGCCTACAAAAGTGAAAAATAAAGTTTTTCTTCTCAGGAATGTTAAGCTGTGAGCTGAAAGTCACACAACCTGGGGCCACAGGAATGGAGTCATGCTCCCAGCAGGGGTCTGGAGAAGGAGGCCTGTGACCTCTGCTGCTATACAGAGCCCTGGCTGGCACTGCCCTTCTGGAGCCTTGGTAGCTCATGTGTTCTGCTAATTCTTTGATACCCAATATTATTCCACTTTTTACTTAAGCTAACCAGAATCTGTTTCTGTTGCTTGCTACCTCAGGACTCAAATGGGTACTTTCATGAGTCAAAGCCTCATCAGAGATAAGACAAGTCACAGGATGGGGCCCAGTCTCAGGGAGTTTACACCTTATGGGGGAGAAAAGACATGTACACAACTAACCATCACATGAAGCTAAAGGACAGAGTGAGACCATAGAGGCACAATATATTGACTGCAGTGATTGAGGAAGGTGTCCTATACAGGGGCCCTTGAGCTGGGCTTTGAGGGATGGGTAACAACTTGACAGGAGAGATGGGGCAGGGAAACCCTTAAGCACAGTAGATACTGTAAACAAAAGCTCAGCATGCAGACAGGGGGAGGAAGAAGTGTACTTTAGCTGCAGTGTGGGAGGGGGCTGGATAAAAATCAGACAATGCCTTAGGACAAGATGCTTTCCCAGCATAATTCCTTGCGACCTCTCTAATAATACAGCCTTGGAATAAAAACGTAGCTTGATATATTAACTTATATATGTTTTTTGTTCACAGTATTTTCTTTTTCCTTTTTTATTTTAAACTTAAGGTGAGAAAGACACACTGAATAGTACGAAACATTGGTGAAAGAGAACAGACACAAAGAAAAGGAAAGACATCCAGTGGTTATGGATCTAAAGAGATGATATTGTTAAGATGTCAAACCTATCCAAAGCAATCCCTATCAACATTCCCAATGTCATTTTGATGGAGGTTTTTTTTTTTAAAGACACTAAAATTCACATGGAACTACAGTATTTTCTTCTACTTCTTGACCTTCATCCATTCAATCATCAGATATCCACACTCCCTCAGGTTAGGATGTAATCACAGAAGCAGAAAAAACAGCCGTCAATTCTTGGCTTCTAAGTTTCCAAATACCAACTTCCAACAAGGGACAGCACTTAATATACGAAATAAAAATACTACAGAGAGACACACCTAAAGAGAACAAGTCCAATAAATACCATTTCAATCCCAATAAAAAACAAAGAGGCACCATGTCAAGGATTGAGGTCTAGTCACAGCCAGGCAGCTTCATTCCAGGCCACTTGATAGAGTCCTTGACTTTGAATCACAAATGGAGCCAATTTATCAGTCACCTACAAGGCACAGCTCAGAGCTGCAGGATTTCCAGGGAAAGCATTCCTGAGCATTACATCCTGACTTGCCTTTAGAAAAACCCCACTTTTCTGATTTCCTCTTGCTCACTGTGTCTCTTGCTCTCTTCAGTGCTCAGGCCCTTCAGCACCAGGGACCACTGGACTCCCACCTTGAACCATGCTTCACTTTCGGCTGAACCTAGAGACATCTCTGGCAACTTTTCTGCCAATGTCAATGCCCACACCTCCCTACCTGAGACAGGTGGCTGCTCCTGTGGCCGCCCTCATTCTCAGCACCTCCAAACCATTCTCCCTGGGCAGCCTTGCTCTGTGAGCCGAAAGAGGACCTACATAGGGGGCCACCTGGGCTCCCTTGCTTTCTGATTGTTGATTGGGTTCACCAAATAGGAGGATCCAGGAGGACAATGAGTAGGAAAGGAGGGAGGCCAAGGCGTATGGCCCCTAATCTCACCCCTTGTCTTGCCACAGACCCACAACCTGCTGTGTCCCTCACAGCTGTTACTCTTACCTGCTGGCCCTTCCTCCAGGGCACCTAGCTGCCTCCAGTCTCAAGGCCACAGATTTCCTGCAGCTTTTGTTTTTCTCCTCCCTGGAGGGGACTTTGCAATGGTGATAGCCCCTAACTTGATTATATTATGGTTGGATAATACTGGAGCAGCCTCTTCAACATAGGAAATAATTTGGTGTGAGGCAGGGATGGAGTTAGTTGTAGGGACTGGTCATGAGAAGCAGGAAGATCTGGTTTAACAGTTGGAGCCTTTGATTGGGAAGCCAGGAACCTACATTTCAGCCCTGAAATTCACCATATGAACCTGGACAAATTCTTAAAAGTTAGTGCTTAAAATCGTCATAAAGTTAATCATCTCTCTGTATGTTATCTCAGCTTTCCTACTCTGGATCTACCTTCATTGAGGCAGTAATCACCTGGCATTAGTATTATTTGTTTTTATCTGTCTCTCCCATTGGTCACTGAAACAAAAAGTCACATTCTACTAATCTTCACAACCCAGCACCTAGCAAAGTGCCTGGTTCAAAGTAGACATTCAATGAATTTTTCTGAATGAATGGAAAGGTTATCTCTCTGTTTAAATTGCCTCTAACACAGAAGTTAAGATGTCACTCAATCCTAGATAGCTACAAAATCTCCCAATCTCTCCAACGGCAGAAAAGACAGTGCCCTGTGATGGTTTGGAATGGGTCCTGGAGTCAAAACTTGGGCATTTACATCTAGACTCCACTATTTACAAGCTTTGTGTAGCCTAAGGCAAGTCGCTTAACTTCCCCATGCTTTAATATCTCAAATGAAAATTGAGGATAAGAATAGTACCTACTCAATGGGCTGTTTTGTGGATTATATAACACAAGGGCAAAGCACTTAGTACAGAGCCAGGCATGTACTTCTCTCCCAAACATTGCCTGTTGTTGGTACATGGGAAAGCCTGTGCCATCCAACATATGGCTAAGAAGCTTGTTGTAAAACAAACCTTTTAAACAGATGCTGGTCAATGTGAAAATACGAATGTTAGATTTTCAAAGGATTTTATTTATTATTATTTTTTTAATGTTTATTTATTTTTGAGAGAGAGAGAGAGAGAGTGTGTGTGTGCAAGTGGGGGGGGGGCACAGAAAGAGAGGGAGACAGAATCTGAAGCAGGCTCTAGGCTCTGAGCTGTCAGCACAGATCTCGATGTGGGGCTTGAACTCATGAACTTTGAGATCATGACCTGAGCTGAAGTCAGATGCTCAACCAACTGAGCCACCTAGGTGTCCCTTTCAAAGGATTTTAAAGGAATGTTTTGAAGGAATCAGGAAAGTAGAGTTAAGGTAGTAGTTCTCAAATGGGGGCAATTTTGTCTCCAGGAGACATCAAGCAGTGTCTGGACACATTCTTGGCTGTCATAACTGGGGGAATGTTATTGGAATCCACTGAGGAGGCCAGGGTTGCTGCTAAACATCCTACAGTACACAGGACAGCACCCCACAACAAAGAATTATCTAGCCAAAATGTCAATAATGCCAACTTCATAAAAGAGGGTTTAACAGTTGGACCCCAAAACTCTCAGGCCAGGGGCAGGTGAGCCTTTCTATTACTCTGACTCCCTTATTTGACAAAAGCCAAATTTGTACCTGGCTGTATCATTGAGCACGTTGTACCCTCTCCCTGTGTGCCATCTCCCAGACCTGGACGCAGCTCCTACATCAGAAATAGGCTGCTTCCATCAGGGTAATATATTTTTTTAATGTTTACAAAGTAACTGGGAAGGGTAAAATAATCACAGAACATTTGAGAAAACATCCGCTCATGTCCATTTGTTCTTGGAATTCATGACCAGCCTTAGAGCCACAAAGAACAGGGGTGACGTTCCAGGTACCAGCACACAACCAGGAACATTAAGACCTGCCTCTCCGGCCACAGCAGGTTGCTTTACACGCTGTCCTTGCCAAGGTCAGGTGCTGTCATTATTAGTTTGTTAGATACGTTGGCATGGGTGTGACCCCTTAAAAGCTGCAGTCTCACCATATTTCCTCCTCAAAATCATCTGATTATTATACACTTAATGCCTACTTCTCTTACGGCATCATTCAGAGAGGTTTTTTTTTTCCCCACTCACATGAATGAAAAATATAGGCACAAAATGTTTATACTGTAGTGTTGTTGGGCTGGAAAAAGTTGGAAACAACCCAAATGTCCATCAATAGAATAATTCCTAAGGAAAATATGGTGTATACATACAATGGAATTTGTTGCAGCAGTTAACAGGAAGGATCTATTTCTACATGTAACAACACAGATCTCTAAGACATATAGTCTTGGAGGCAAGTCCCCAGGAACACTCTCAGTCCTCTGGGCACATGGGAGGGGGACGGAATGTGGATTAGGAGTGTTGGTCAAAGAAGACTTTAACCTTATTGGAAATGGTTTCCTTTTGAAAAAGGATTAAATGTGTTGCTTATGGATTACATATAAAACTAATTTAAAAAAAACACATAAACCATTGCAACTATAAGGCAAAGGGCTAATATAAAGAAATGAAAGCTCTGCTCTGTTGGAGTGTATCAAGAAAGACCTCAGAGAAAGAGAGACATCTGAATGAGTCTTTAAAAGCCTTGTAGTGGCCTAATGCACTGAGGTGAAGGTGAGGGGATTATTAGATACAGAGGACAACAAAGATGCAGAGGAAAGAAAACCCCTTGGAGCATTTCCACATGACTGACCCATTCAGTGGAGAGGCGTGGATTAGGGTGGGGGAGTGTGACACTGAAGGAGGCAGACACATCTGGGACTTTAGACTACTGGAAAACAAATGCCTTCATATATATTGCGGAGGAGTTTTGAATTTTCTTCTGTAAGCAATGGAAAGCCTACAAATGAGGGATGACATGACCAGATGTTGAGTTTAAAAATATCAATCAAATAAGTGATTTTTCTCTCCAGAGGCTGCAGAGGACAGATGTGCCCATTACCCAACCCATCTATGGCAGTCATCACCCTAGTTTTCCTTATATTGCCTAGCCATATGGACCCACAAGAACTATTTATAATGATTTTCAAGCATAAAAGGAAAGTGCAAAGTATAATAACAAAGCGTATGTGCAATCCCCAGATTTTAATAATTTTAATAGCAATACACCATACATTGATGCATATTTACAAAGCAAATGTCCCTAAATAACCAGAAGAGGAATAAAGATAGAAAACAATATTAGCATTCCAGGAGTATTTCTCATGACCTTTTCCAGAAATCACACTCTTGAAATGTAACCACTATGCTGACTTCATCTGAAAATGACTTTTGAGTACAATGTGAAAAATCAAGGTGTTTTTTTTTACATGCTATCAAATTAGTCCAGCTTCATTTATTGAAAAGGCCATCATTTTGCCCTCTGTGCAGCAATGTTGATAATTTTTAGAATACCTTTCTGAACTTAACTACTATTTTACCTATAAATTTTTCATATATTCTTTTAAGTTATGTTAGATCTGTAATTTTCTTTCCTTGTCATGTCCTTGTCATAGTTTTATTAGCCTTATGAAATTGGTTAGGTAATGATTTCTTCTTTTTAAATTCCCTGATTTACAGTTGACCCTTGAACAACACAGGTTTGAAAGGTGCAGGGGCACTTATACATGACTTTTTTTTTTTACATTTATAAATACAGTACAGTACTGCAAATGTATTTTCTCTTATGATTTTCTTAATAACATTTTCTCCAGCTTACTTTATTGTAAAAATAAAGTATAGAATGCATATAACACAACAAAATATGTGTCAACCAACTGTTATCAGTAAGGCTTTTTGGCAAGAGTAGGCTATTCATTGTTAAATTTGAGGGGGGCTGAAAGTTATTTTCAATTGCAAGGGAGGCTGGTTCCCCTAACCCCCATGTTGTTCAAGGGTCAACTGCTTTGTACAGTTACTTTTGTGGTTTGGTCAAACTCATTTCTATATTTACCTTGAGTATTTGGGGAGGAGCAAGGGGAGATTTGGACTGATTAGGTTTTGTCCATGGTATTTGGTTAATTCAGGTGTCCATTTTTTTCTTAAGAAAATTTTGGTTATTTTGAATTTTTTAGAAAATTCACCATTTTATCTAAGTTTTCATATTTATTGGCATAGAACTGATCATAGTATTTTCTCATAATTAAAAGAAAACCTCTATTGCATTTGTATGTTTTTAAAAAGTAAATATACCTTTCAAATTGAAGTAAAATTGACATAGAATGGGAGGAATTATCTTATGTGCAAAGTCAGTTCATTTTTGATAAATGTGTACACACATATAACCACTGCCTCAGCCCAGAAAATTCCCTGTGCCCCACTTCTAGTCAATCCCTGCCCCCTTATAGGCAATCACTGTTTGTGTATTCCTACAGTAATCAAGAACACATGTTGACTAATTCTTTTTTTTTTAAGTTTATTTATTTATTTTGAGAGAAAGAGAGTGCATGCAGATGAGTGGGGGAGGGAAAGAAAGAAAAGGAGAGGGAGAGAGAGAGAGAGAGAGAGAGAGAGAATCCCAAGCAGGCTCTGCTCTGTCAGCACAGAGCCCAAAGTGGGACTTGAACTCCTGTCCTGTAAGAGCATGACCGGGGCTCAAACTCATAGTGAGATCATGAGTTGAGCTGAAATCAAGAGTCAGATGCTTAACCGACTGAGCCACCCAGGCGCCCCAGAAATTGACTATTCTTGAACATGTAAGTAGAATGACACAGTAAGTATGTACTCTTTTGTAGCTTGCTTCTTTTGTTCAACATCATGTCTTTGAGATTCATTCATATTTCTGTGTGTATCACCAGTTACTTCTGTGTAGTATTCTGTTGTTTGAACACACCACAATTTTTGTCTATCCACTGTTCTGTTAATAGCTATTTAGATAGTGATCTTCGGGGGATACTTTGAATAATGTTGCCATAAACATTTTTGTACAGGTCTTTTTCATTTATTTTGGTTAAACAGCCAGAATTTAGTTACTGGCTTGTAGGACTATTATATTGATAAGTGATAAAACCAGGATTGACTCTAGATCTGTCTGCTTCCAAAGCCCCATGACCTGTGGACTGACAAGACCTCATGTTCTTGCTCTGTCACTAACTAGTTGTGGGATTATGAATAATTAAATTTGCCTCTCTGGGTCTCAGTTTCTTCATTTGTAAAATGAGTAGGTTGGACTAAACGATCTTCAAGTTCTTTTCTTCCTCTAATATTTCAGAGTGTGTTAAAGGCTGATTTAATTTTCACTGGTTCCAAATCATTTCTTGGGACCACCAGAGCTCTCTCTTTTGGCCTCCAGATAGATTTCCTAGGAGGCGTATGGAGTAACAGGCGGCTGGTGACTGGAAATTCGTATCAAACCTCAGGCACCTGTAGATATTCCATGGGCCAATCTATGCCTGCCTTCTTCACTACTCTTCTTTGCTGCTTCAAATACTCAGATACTAAAATTAGTACAAATGCAAAACACCCATACACAGTCTTCATAAAGAAAGTAATCATGCCCACTTTGACCCTTCAAATGGAGAAAAGAAAGGACTCTGAGTGGAAGACCTAAACCCAGTCACCTGATACAGATCCTTCCAACGATTCTGTTTCCTTCTCAACTGGAAGGATGAGGATCCTGAAGTGGGAGCTCAACATGTGCTCTTCATTATGCTTCTTACCCAGAGGAACTCTAAAAGATAAGAAACTTAATGAAGAAGGCAGTAGAGAAAGAGTAAGTTTAAAAGTCCACATGTTGAAACCTGATAGAGGTGATGGTTGTACATTGTGAATGTACTAAATGCCAGTGAATTGCACATTTTATAATGGTTAAAATTGTTGGGGAGAGTGAAGGGGTCTGTGTATACAACATTTAAATGCTGACTACACAAAACAATTTGATTCTAACAGTCTCTATTCATTCTCCACTAAATTTTTGAGAAAAAAAGAGATGAGACTTGGGCTTATAAAGTAAATTAAAAAGTCCAAAGTGTGAAAACCATAAGGAAACAGCCTGGGTTCAGGGAAGGGAACACTACTATTTTATCAGTCGGAAATGTCCAAAGGTAAAACAGGCTCTCTTGGTGGAGGAGTGAGGGCTTATTGGTGGATTCAAGCAGACTGTCAATGCACTTGGAACTGAGAATGGGCTGAAAGGCTGGTGGGCTGGAGTGGTTCAAAGTCTTCGCCAACTCCAGCTCTGACTTGTGTTCCTTCTCATTTGTGAATTGTGCAGGTCTTTCATCGTACTGATAAATACCTGCTTTGCATAGATAAGACATTATTTCATCAAGGAGTTGAGAAGTTTAGGTATCCAGAGGGCTTTGCCATTAGATGATAATGAGTCAACTCTCCCAAGGGCCAGAAGGTTTTGCTTGAGCACACTTTCAGTTGCTCCTCTTATGCAAGGGTATTATAAGCCTAGGTTTGAAAATGGTGTTAGAAATAGCAGGAGAGGCAATTATTTGAAATAAGAATGGCAAATGCTATTTGTTCCAATTATTTTTGCTGCAAATGACCCCAAACTTGATGGTGTAAAACGACAGTCACAATTCTGTTTGGTCAAGAGTTCAGGAAAGGGATGGCAGACACAGTTTGATTCTGCTCCATGATGTCTGGGGCCTCAGCTGAAGACCTGAATATCTGGGGGTGACTCGGTGATGGAGGAGGGCAGGGCTCATCTGGAGGCTTCTTCATTCACATGTCCAGTGCTTGAACGGGGGACATAGACAGGGGTGCCTACCTGTGGCTTCTCCTTGTGGCCTGGGCTTCCTCACAACATGACATCCTCAACACAGTTGGGCTCCAAAAGTGAGCGTCCCGGTAGGCAAGGCAGAAGTTGCATCACCTTTTATGATCGACTCTTGAAAGTCATGTAGCATCACTTTACCTGTGTTCTATTATTGACAAGTGAATCATAAGCCCATCAGAATTCCTGGGGAAGAGGCCTCAACTTCTTCCTCTCAATGGGAGAGTGGCAAGGTCACATTGGTGAAGAGCATGTGGGATGGAAGGTATTTTCATAGCCATCTCCATCTCCCACCATACTGGGACCACTTGGCTCCCTGCCCTGCTCTACAGACAGCAACAGTGTACAAGTTTCTTTTCTTTTTTTCTACTGCTACCTGTAGGTAATTCCATCTCAAGATACCCCCTCTTTCATCTCCTTTCTTATTCTCTTTCTTTCTTCCTCCTTCTCCTCTCCCTTTCTTTGTTCCATTTATGAGTGGGAAGGAAACCCTCAGCTCTTAGAATGAATGATATAAATCTGCTGGGAGTAAAGATACAAATCTAAAGGAAAAGGAAAATGGATGTTTTGATGTGTCCTTGGGTATAAGGAGGAACAGAGTTCTGGAGGCCATTTTTAGGAACTATGAAGTCCTTCTCTACCTTTCTAGGTAGACTAGATTTTTCTCAAGCACAAGGATTTAAGATAAATCAAAAACTTTATTTTATCATATTGTATTTCAGTTATATTACAGCTTCAGTAAGCTTTCATGGTTTGGCCTGGAGATGCAGTAAGTATTCCAAGTTACTACTAGTGACTAACAAGTGAGCTTAAAAACCCACAGCCCTTTTAAGCTGGCCTATGATTTGCTTCTGAGGCCCCTAGCATTAGACAGTGATTTGCCACTTGCTTTAGGCATCTGAATAGCTAGAATCTAGGCCACAGGAGGAAATCCTGAGTTGGAAGAAGCCAGACATACTCCACTAAGTGTTGTGTAGCCAAAGTCTCTGAGCTGCCTTCTAGCTCTCAGCCTGCATCCCTTGGCTTCTACTCACCAGCCTCATGACCCAGGCCTACAGGGAAAGCTGAAAAGACAGATATCCCAGTTGCCCTGGACTAATGAAATTTTACTTTTCAGGGCCCTTTCTGGAAGAAACAGTAAACCCCATCAGATTTCTATGAGTGTGTTCTGAATAGGGGCTGAAAGGGATAGACCTCTATTACTAACCCCACATGAAGCTCTGTACCTCAACCACAGTTCACCCAGGCTAGGGGGAATGATTGATTTGGAGGAAGGTTAAAGTGTGGGATAAATCCCATGATAGGATCTCTTTTTTCCAGCTTAACTGAGATATAATGGATATATAACATATAACATGGTATAAGTATAGGGTAATTATTTGATATATGTATATATAATAAAACAATTACACAATAATGTTAATCTATCCATCACCTCATATACTTACAAGGTAAGAACATTTAAGATTTACTGTCTTAACAATGTTCAAGTGTATAATACAGTAGTTAACTATAGTCACCAAGCTACATATTAGATCTCCAGAATTTATTCATCTCATAACTGGAAGTTTGTACACTTTGACCAACATCTCCCCCATTTCCACCTGTCCCCCAGCCCCTGGCAAATCCATTTTACTCTCTGTTTCAATGAATTTGGCTTTTTCTTTTTCAAGATTATACACATAAGTGAGACACACAGTATTTGTCTTTCTCTGTCTACTTCACTTCATATAATTCCCTCAAGGTCCATTCATGTTGTCCCATATGTCAGGATTTCCTCCTTTTTTATGGCTGAATAATATTCCATTGTGAGGGGCTATGTATATCTATCTCACATTGCCTTTATCCACTCACCCATCAATGGACATTTGGGTTACTTCCATGTCTGGATATTATAAATAATGCTACAGTGAACATGAGGATGCATAGGTCTCTTCAAGATAATGACTTTATTTCCTTCAGATACATACCCAGAGGTGGGACTGCCACATCATACAGTAGTTCTATTTTTAACTTTTTGAGGAATTGCCATACTGTTTTCCATAGTAGCTCCACCAATTTATATTCCATCAATGGTGCACTAGCGTTCCCTCTTCTTCACACCGTGATAGGATCTTGCAAGTACTTACTGAGCTAAACCTACTGGTTATTAGATCTAACCTAAGGGCAACTGTAATACTCACTGATGGGATTACCTATTTTGCAACTGTGACGCTGCTATTGTAAAATTACAGAAAGATAAGTCGATTGATGATGGCATATTGCCACCAAAAAAATGATCTCCGATTTGCCAGTGAAATAAAAGCATGAAATCATAAGGTTTATTTTTTTCAAGATTGCACAGAATCGAACATAGGGTTACAGAGAAAAATAGAACAATGTGAAAATCTCCTTTAGCAGAGTCCCCACTTGAAGGCTATCTCTTATCATCAGGTAAGTACCTGCACTCCAAACAACCGAAGCAGGGGGACCTGGGTGGCTCAGTGGGTTAAGTGTCCAACTTCAGTTCAGGTCATGATCTCATGGTTCATGAGTTTGAGCCCCACATAGGGCTCTCTGCTGTCAGCACAGAGACTGCTTGGGATCCTCTGTCCCCCTTTCTCACTGCCCCTCCCCCTGTTCCTTCTCTCTCTGTCTCTCTCTTTCTTTCAAAAAATAAACTTAAAAAAACCCAAAAAAACAAAAACAAAGAACTGAAGCAGCCTTTATGTCTTGAGAAGACAAGAATTAGTGCCTCAGTATTTCTAATCCTCATATTGCGTTGTGAAATCAGTGATTGATCTTGTCTGCTTCTTCATTAGTAGAGCATGCATATCCAGTTATTCTATAGGTCCCTGTACATCAGTGTTCCCCCATGACCACATATTTCCCCCTGAATTGCAGGTAAGTCCAAAAACAGTCTCTCATGGAGATCACTTTAAATACTGCTCTATTCCCAGTACTTTTCTATCAAAGGCCTATTTGTACAGGGGAATAATTTTCTACTTGGAAAGCAATAGGCACAACTTACATTTATTTTTAAAGGAAAAAAAAAGTTGTCACTAACAGGTTTAGAGTCTCCTGCTGGGATGTTTGGCTACTGAATTATTCTCCTTCAAGCTATTTGCAGACCTGTTAATTGAGAAATTAGAGAAATAAGGGCACATACGCCTATGTAATTAAACTGCCCATTTCGCCTTCCTTTACTAAAGCAGTTTCCAGGGATGTTAATTGGCTGGAGAATTTCTCAGTGCCTGGTAGATCTTGATAAGTTATGCATTAAAAAAAAGCACTGCTCCCACCCTTAAACTGTAAGGGGCTTTTTTTTTTTTTTTTTTTTTTTTAGCAGACTTAGCACTTTGAAGAGTTAATTACAAATCTGAGGAATATTTCTGTTTGGTGTGCCTCTTGGCATATTGGATGTTAATGGCCCCTTCCTGCCATTAAATGATAAAAATTTCCTATTGGATTTTCTGGTTTGCCCTGAGCTGAGGGGAGAGGCCTTCCTAAAAGCGGTCACCAGATTGTGCCTTTGTTTTCAATAAGCCATTAATTTCCTTGTTGTTTTGTTTTGCTTTATAAGGAAACTATTTGATTTCTGTGCCTGCAGTTCTCCCAACCCAGTGCATGCCATTCATCACCCCCAATGGTCCTGATGTGTCTGCAGATGTCTTGCCCTCTGCATGAGAGTTCTGGGAGAAACGACCACCCGTGTCCTTGGCTTCTCTGTGTCTTTATCAACCCTGACTCATTCTTCTTGATGGTTAATTGTCCCTTTTCTCCTGACTTTTATTTCTAAGGAAGAAAACACATATACACTTTTCTTTAGGAAAAAAATAGATAAATGAAAAAGAGGGAAAGAGGAATTGTGTTTTGCACAGTTCTTAAGCAAATAGCCATGATGACTGACAACCGTACTTTTAGTACTTTTTATATTGGCAGTTGACAGCAACTTTTTATTTGTCCCAGATTCTCTGAGACAGCCTCAATTTCAGATTTTCTTCCCCGCTGCTGCCTCCTCAGATACATGCATTCACAAATGAGAAGAAAGAAGGAAACTCCTTTGTTGATGAATATATCCTGATTTTTAAGTTCAAAATATATAAACAAGATGATAATCTGAATAAGCATGAGTGAAGGTTAGTGTTAAAATTAAATAACACAGAGTCAAATCTAGCATATTAAATTTTTTATGTGTATGTGCATGTACCCGTATGCACAAGGACATCATTGTGTTGCATGGTAGAGACAAATAATAAGCAGGTCAATAAATAAGTATAATTAGATGCACTGTCAAGTTAAGAAAGAAAAAGGACAAGCTTTGGAACCAAACAGACCTGCAGTGGGAACCTGGGATGGAATCCTGCCTGTCATTTAGGAACAAGCTCCCACCTAACATGCCTGAGCCTCAGCTTCCACATCTTAAATGAGAATAATGACATTGACCTGACAGGGTAGCTGTTAGGAGGAAAGGAGCTAAAGGTTTGTAAAGTCGCTAGCACAATGCCTAGCATACAGAACTGGGTTGTTTTTTTTTTTTAAGGAATATTCATATTAGTATTTTTAAGAGTCATATAGCTGTTACAGTTAAAACAAGACTTGGGGCTGGAAGGAGAAAGGTGAGTGAAGAAGGAGAATGTGTTGCATCCTTGTCTCCCTTGAGAGAGAGGAGTTAGGAGTCCTTCTCCAGGGCTTATCCTAAACAAGCAAGCCTATATTCCAGCCTCTGCCCACACATAGAAACTAATTGCTCAGGAGTGAATGGGCTGGGCATTGGAGTGGCCCCAGGTTACTCTCTGGATGTCCCTTGTCAGAGAAGCCATGTCATCTGTGTCCCACTGGAATATAGCTCTAGCTCTAGAGCGTCTTAGAGAAACACTATTGTTTCCTGTTCTGATCTCGCTTTCAGGGCTGGGACCACACAGTGAGCCTGCCACATTTGCATTCCTTGTCCTCATCCCAGAGCCCTACAGGATAGGTGAGAAGCAACTTGCTGTCCCATACCACCTCTTCCACAGCTGCTTGAAAATCTCCCGTACAGATCTGTTTCCAGATTTTGAGTGAATCTCAGAATCTCAGAAACCATCTGAGTGAATGAGGAAACCTCACGGGAGTGTTGGTCAATTGCTCTTTAGAATGGATTCCAAAAGAGGGTTCTGAACTGCTATAGGTGGGAATGAATTGATGGCTCTCAAAATTCAGGTGTATTACCTTCACAATCTTATTGTTTATTAAACAATAAGGAAATTAAAACAATTAGGAAATTGACGTTTGGAGAGGTTGAGTAACCTGACTAAAGTAACCTCGCTGTCCAATGTCTGTGGGCGGGTAACCCTTGAAACTCTGTGCCACAGGCTACCCTTGCCTTGGGACACCAGCTCTCATGCCTGCTGACTTCTAACTGGCTCCCCAAACTTCTTCACAAACTGAACTAAATTTGTTTCAGACTTGGGTTGATCAAGCGCACGGTTCTAATTTTGTTTATGAAACAAACAACAAAAACTTAAACAGCACTTTCTAACCCTCCTTCAGAGGATCCAGACCCCAAAAGGTCTCACCTTGCCTTGTAAAAGAACCATTACTTGGCATAAAAGATCCACTTCCCCAGTGCTCTCTCCACCTTGCAGTAAAAGAGTTATTGCAGACTTCTTTCTACATACCTCTTGTTTCTGAAATAAGGACACCATAGACCATCACTTCTGTAACCCCGCCAGATTTTTCTTTCTATATTTCAAGAGCAGTATATCCTGTCAATATGCTTTTTCATCTTAGTCTATAGATATGAGACTTTGAACTATTTGGATTTATTATTATTTTGACATTTCTATCGTTTTTCTATTTAATAAGAAACATGTAACCAGAGGCCCACAGACTACGCTTTGATTGCTACAATTTCCCAAGGGCATTATCTTTATGCTTTCAGTTGGCACTCCAAAAAAGTATATATTATTTTATCAACTACTATAATTAGCATGGGTTTTAGGTATCAGAATTGAGCCCAAAGACAGAAAATCCTTAGTTAATTTCACTAGAAACAAACCTGTGTATCCATTTGGTATAACTTAACAAGGAGGACTCTTAGCACTGAGAAGGGATTTCTGTTTTCAATTACAAAGACCATGGAGAGGAAAAGGATAATTTTGAGGAGCAATTAAACTTGCAGATATTTTGTCTTGTAAAACTGGGAGCCTAGTAATGACATGTAGAAGTTATAGACTACTCCTTCCCTTATCTGGAGGCTGTGTCTATAATTTTAAAAATATCAAATTGGGATACAGTTGGTGCCCAACTTCCTGAACTCTGGAAACCAACATATAGGAGCTAATCCTAACCAGAGGTACTCGTTTTGTTGGGCAACGTGTTGAAGCATTGTTCTGAAACCTCTTTCTCAGTGTTAACAAAAGCAAGAATGGCCTTCAAGAACCTCATCTGCTACCAATCATGTCCTGTTCCCTTAAGCCACTATATCTGTGCTGGACATTTAATGTGCCAGGTACAGACTGAGGGGACTGAGTAGTTCACCAAGTTGGTGTCCTGGTACAGGGCAGCATGTGCCCAAAGATGCCATCTGCCACAAAGGCATGTACGTGCATTCTCCACCACCCAGGTAGAACACAGGTAATCTCAGGTTCATCTTATCCTCTCTTTCCTGCTTCTGCCATAAAATAAATGTATCTGTTGTTATTAACAATAGAAAGAGAGAATTAGGAATAGGAATTATGTCAAGAAATTAAACAAGGTGTGGAGCTAACTTCTTGGAGATGATGTTATCTAATTTTAATGTATGTAGTTGATATTTTGGATATTCACAAATAAATATTAAATATTATTTATAAAATAGAAATAATTCTTCATGGTTTAATAATTGAATTCCAGACTACTAACAAATTAAATATAAATAATTAACAGAAAAGTATCTCAGGGGAAGGGAAAAGCAGAATCTTTTTGTTTTAGTTAAATTGAGCAGTTAAAAAGTTAAAAAGAGCGAGGCAACAGTAATTGACAAGGGAAAATGCAGTGATTGGAAAGACAGTGCTTAGCTTGTAAATGCCACAGAAGAGCTAAAACCATTCAAGAGGGGAATGCTATAAAAAGGAAACTAGAAGCTGCACTGCAAAGACTGATACATTTGAATAAAAGCACCATACACTCAAAACCACTGAGGTACACAGATTCATATATCCAGGTCTTTGGAGGTTCTGTCTCCAGGAATCACAGTGATTTTGCTCCCTCTCTTGCCTGGGGACATCTGGCAATGTTGGGAAACATTTTTGGCTTTCAAAAATGTCATTGAGTGGATAGGGGTTAGAGATGCTACTAAATGTCCTACAGTGTACAATACAACCCTCCACCCCCGACCCCGCAGGACAAAGATTCAATTCAAAATGTCAATAGTGCTGAGGTCAGCAGAAATCCTGCTCTATTAGGATGGCATTCAACCCTGAGCAAAAGAAATAGTGCTGCAGGGACTTAAATAATTAAGAGGTTTATTTATCTCACACAGTAAGTAGTATAGAGGTTGCCAAGCAAGAGCTTGTGTTGCGGCTCAGTGATGTCATCAAGGTTCCAGGACCCCCAGAGGCAGTTGTAGAAGATGTCACTTTAGCTGGGCACATAATATCTCAAAAGCAAATTAAGCTTGTCAGTAAGATGGAAGGGTCATAATGAATATTTTATAGGCAAATAGCAGGTGGGCCACAGATTGCTTTTCCTTTTTCATGATGCCTCTTGTGTCAACCTGCCTGAATTCCCAGCAAAACTCTATCCAGTCCTTCTTACCCAAATTAAACTCTTCTGTGGAGTCTTTTATGCTATTCCTAGGCTGTGTGTCTTCCTCTGAACCAGAGATTTCGGTCTTTGGACAAGGAGAACCTCAGGGCCAAAAAGGGACACAAAAGGACACTAAAGGGAGAGAAATGGAGCTGTGTCCAGAAGAACAGTGCTCAGTGAGTTGGATGTGTTTCCTTGCAGACAAGTAAAAACATTTCAATAAGAAGCCATGGATATTTGAGAGCAGGACAGAGATGTCAATGGGGGAAAGTAAATTAGAGATTTTTTTTTAACTGAGCAAGGTTAATGATTTAAAGTAAAATCAACAGCAAATTCAAAAATATAGTGTGAGAATTTTATAAAGGGTTTCCAACAACCACTCTATAACAAACAGTGGGTGGGAAAGAGAACATAAAAGGGAGACCCAAAACAGCTTACTTATTATTATACAGTATGACTAATGATAAAGATGACAAAAATAACAATCATAAGGCAAAGTCTTTGAGTCAATCCCCAGTCCCTTCGAGCCCATCCCAAAGAAGGATTCTGAGGTCTCCTCTTAACTTGAGGGGATAGGGGAGTGACAGGACATAATTAATATTTAGTAAAATATTCCATAGATCTGGAAGGAGAAATGGTTGTGGATGAGACACATATTTTCCTCTTCATAACCTTGTCCACAAGACAAGGTAAATAGCTGACCACAGAGACCCTGGTTCTGAGTAGAGCTGGGTAAGGAGAGGTTAGGAATAACCCACATGAAAATTATCCTCACTGTTACATGTGTGGACATTCCCTAAAATTGCCAAGGAGGTCCCCAAGATTCTGCTTTTCCTGCCAGATCAAAGAAAGTTGAGTTGAGATTTGTTTTGTTTCCTTTACATCACCTTTACACTGATGATTTGTACGTTTGTTCATGGTTTCCAGGGACAGCTACTACTTCAAAAATATCTCATAATCTTAAAGTGGCTCATTATGCTAATCTAATGACATAAAAGCTTCCAAAATTGGAAGCTTTTTGGTCAATCTGAAAATGGAATCTTGACAGTCTCACACACGCGCGCACACACACGTGCACAAAAACAAAACAGGGGCACCTGAGTGGCTCAGTTGGTTAAGCAGTTAAGTGTCTGACTCTTGGTTCAGGTCTTGAGCTCATGGTTCGTAAAATCAAACCTCACATCAAACTCCACACTGACAGCATGGAGCCTGCTTGGGATTCTCTCTCCTGCTCTCTCTGTGCCCCTCCCCCTGCTCATGCTCTCTCTCTGTCATTCTCTCTCTCTCTCTCTCAAAATAAATGAATAAAATTAAAAAAAAAAACTTCTGCTAAGCAATTCTTAAAAAACTGCTTAGTACAGGATAGATCAGAATTTATGGAGCTTTAAAATGGCCTCCTTAATAATTTGGTATTCTTATTTCTTTTGTATTTCTGATCTGTTTTCCCTTGAAACATTATTTGTATCTCTCAGAAAACCCTGTATGATCAAAAGGTTTATACTATTTTTAAGCACTTTGACTCTTCCTGAGAATTGCACTCTGTTGGTAAGGAAAGCTTCTCAATTCTATGGTCTGAAGAGGTCCCTCAGATGTAGTGGGAGCTCAGTTAATCCTTAACAGTCAATTTCTGTGGCATTTGTGCAGAATGATCAAAATGGCATGGCTGTACGATTGCACATGCATTATGTGACATTAGAGTGATATGTTTTAACCTATTTTCAAACCTATTTAGAGTGTACTTACCAGCATGTTTGATATAACAGAGCATGTGTTTTGAAAGAAGCTAAGGGAGAAAAAAGAGATCTGTACATAATAACCATAAGTGTGTCCTTGAATTGCTTTGCTATTTCAGGGTGGGATGTAGGATGTACTTGAAAGGTCACTGATTAGTCCAGTTCCACATCAGTAAATCAGTGTTTGGACACAGACAGAGGAAAATAATATCCAATGGAGTTTTACCAATATAATAAAGTGAAATAGGGAAACGTGGTTTATAGATTATTTTTGCCAGCAGGATGCTTTCAAATCTGACAGCATGGCACCTTAATAGTACACTATGGACATGTTTCACTGGCCTCTGAACAGACTTGATTTCTAGACTGGATGCTTATTCTGCATTAAAATGTAGATTGATCTGGCAAAATCTGATACAAAATTGTGTTGAATAAGCAGTACAGAAAAAGATGTTATGCTGAAGATGAAATAATCTGTTGCTGTAAACATGTTTTTAATGTCAAGCATCTCCTATTTTGGTGAGACACAATGTCAAGAAACAGTATGATCACCCTAACATTAACCAGTCAAGGAGTTTGGAAAGTCCAGCACACATAGATGTATATACCATTCATGACTGGCTTGCTGGCTGATCTCAGTATAGATATGGCTATGCACTACTACCCCTACTTTTCTACTCTTTTTCCATCTTGCAACCAACTGCCATGAGTCTAAGATCGTCAGTTTTATTACTTGATAGACTCCATGGTTGCCTACCCAATAGCCATTCTACCTTGCTAAAGAAATTCAGTGGAACCTAGATTAAACTACTACCCATGTACTCCTCTCACACAGAGGAAGAATCTTGATTAATCTAAGCCAATGATGGGTAGTTCCATTCCCTTTCACTTGGGTTGGTTTAAGAATGGCATGTGACACAATCCTGGTCAGTGAAATATAAGGTGAAGACCATGGGGGCTCCTGAGACTATTTCTCTCACTTTTAAAAAGTTCACAAGACAGTGGCCTATCATCTTCTTCAGAAGCATGAATAGTGCTTGAGAGCATTAGCCTATGAAGCTAGCAGCTTCATAGAGAGCTAGCTAGCCTATGAAAAGCAGCTAGCCTGTGAAGAAAAGTTAACACACTGAGGTAGCAGAGCAGAAGGAAGGAAAGAAACCAAGTCCTTCATGATACCATTGAGATACTGAGTTAACTTATTCTGCCCACTGAGGGTAACCACTATCTTGACGTAGTGAACACTGTGATGCTACTCGCATTCCTTCTTCAGGACAAAGGCAATCATTTCCTCAGCTACCAGAAGTATTTCTTTTCCAGAAATCATCTTATTTGGTAGGTGCCTCACTCCAGGTATGTCCCCTCCCAAGGGGAAGCCTGTATCTAATGACTGATTTAGGTGGGGGTAACAAGGCCTAGCCTAGCCATCATTACCAGTTTTTTCTATTCCAAAAACTTGTTCTTATTTGTTTCACAAGGACACAGTATTATATGATGGTCTGAAGCCTTATCTTGTTCCCACTTTTCTCTGGGTAACCCTGAGAATGTCAATTGATTTCTCAGAGTCTCAGTTACATCATCTGAAAACCAGGGGGAGAGGGGGTTGGTACTCTCTAAGACAGGTCTAGTCTTCCCCAAGTCTGTGTCCTTGAGGAATGTTAGCAAAAGGACCCTCACTTGTCCAGAGCTGGGGCGGAGGGGTTCCTTGCTATTCTGTACACAGTTCCTATGCCTAAGAAATTGGCTTTCCTTTGTTCTCTCTCTCTCATTCTTTTGAGGCATGTCACTTTCACAAAGATTTATTATATGTAATGGAATCAAGGTAATGAATCCTTGCTCTTTCAGAGAACCTTTCACTCTCCCTTCAATATAAACAGCCAGGGCCATGATAGACTACAAGCACTGGGCATAGTCACTCATTCTTTCACAGTTGAGCTTTTGTTGCTGCTTTGTGTCTCAGGCTATTTTGCACTCTCCCTGTTTTTATTCCATATGTGCTAGCTGCACCTGAATCTTCTGACTTATCTGTACACCACCATGCTGTGATTCTTAGAACAGGAAAATAGGAAAACCACTGAAATGCAGCAAGTCTAGACCATGAGACCTCTGGTGATAACTGGAGAGGGAGTGATTTCAGGGGGTTGTTTCTGACAGTCACCTGCCCTGAGGGGGACAGAGCAGAGCAAGAGACAGTACGGCAAGTCCGCCCCACTGAGGATAGCAGAGTTAGACAAAGTCTGAACTCCACAGCAACACTGAGTTTCAAGCTGCCAGAAGAGGAAGAGAGAACTGTCCATTTAGGGGAGCTAGGGCACTGCCCCTAGCTCCTCTTGTGGCACCTCTCTGAACACCAGTGACACCACGAGTGGCCAGTTAGAACTGGCCCAAATCAAAAGGGCTGGTGGAAAATTCTCCACATCTCTGGCTCATATTATTGATGGTTGATGGATGAGTTAGGGGAGGTGGTTCCTTAGAGAATCCTCACCCTCGGCAACTTGGCCACAATATTTTCTTCTCTTCAAAGTGTACACAAAGGTCAAATTATTTGTCATGATATAATGTATCATGGGATGACTTTTAAACCACCAACAAATGGTGGCAGAGATCAGCAGGCTCATAAGATTTGTTGTCATGTTAGAATTGACTTGAAAACCTCCAAAGTCATATATTTGTGACTCAGTTCATTTTAGCACATTTTAAAGCACAAATACTCACAATGTACTCTATTTAAAGTATACTCAGTGAGCCACTGTTTTATTTCCTTTCTTTCTTCCCCGCTCTTGCTCCTTCCCTTCCTTCTTCTTTTAATACTTACTGATCACTATCATCAATAATTTCTGAGAACTTGCAGTGAAGTCTAATGCATCCCAGACCATATTGGGTTTAAGATCAGCTTTGAAAATGTTACTCCTCCCATAACAAGGAGTGCATTCATTGCAATAAAAGAAGATTCTCAGGGTGCCTGGGTGGCTCAGTCAGTTAAGCGTCCAACTTCGGCTCAGATCATGATCTTGCAGTTCATGAGTTCCAGAACCATGTTGGGTTCTGTGCTGACAGCTCAGAATCTGGAGCCTGTTTTGGATTGTGTGTCTCCCTTTCTCTCTGCCCTTCCATGGCTTGCATTCTCTCTCTCTCTCAAAAAATGAATAAACATGAAAAAAAATTTCAATGAAGATTCTCTATCTCAATCATACAAGTCTCCTGTCACACAAGTACAACATATTCTCCTTGGTTTAAACCTGGCCTATAATGAATACTTTCTCTGTATCAAGGGATATTCATCAGTCATTGTCTTGCTATTTCCAGGTCAAAATTAATATTTGTGTGCCAATGGAATTCTTTATCCTGGTACTATTTTCCAATATGTGATTAGCAGAGAGAGTTTAAGCATATCCAAGTCAAGTATCTTATATTCTTCATTCTGCAAAGCACTAAGAGTCAGTTCACAATATTTTTAAAGCTGAAAGGAACCCTGGGATTATGACCCCTCATTCTACAGATGATTAATAAATGTTAAATGACTTGTTCAAGGTCACCACCAATGAGTGGTTAAATTAGGACTCTTTCATCTTTCCAACCAGTTTTCTGGCATTTTATACTCATTGCCTTTGAATTTGACATATAAGAAGTAGTTTTTAAAATTCTAAATGGATATAGGGGTGCCTGGGTGGCTCAGTTGGCTGAGCGTCCGACTTCGGCTCAAGTCATGATCTCGAGGTTTGTGAGTTCCAGTCCCGCGTCGGGCTCTGTGCTGACAGCTCAGAGCCTGGAGCCTGCTTCAGATTCTGTGTCTCCCTCTCTCTCTGCCCCTCCCCTGCTCACTCTCTGTCTCTCCCTCTCTCTCAAAAATAAATAAACATAAAAAAATTTTTAAAAAGTCTAAATGGATATAAATATGACATTAAAAATACTACCTTAAAGGTTTGGGTGGTGGGTGAGGGGAGATCCATGACTTAACATATTTGAATTCTCATTTAGGAGGAGGTTTTATTCAAAACACCCAGCAATGAATGATCTGTTCTTCTATGGACATTCTACTCTTTTTGTTAAAAAAAAAAAAGGTTTATTTTATTTATTTTGAGAGAGAGAGAAAGAGTGTGTGCATGTGTGTGGGGGAGAGGTAAAGAGAGAGGGAATGAGAGAATCCCAGGCAAGCTCCACATTGTTGATGTGGAGCCTGACACAGGGTTCCATCTCATGGACCATGAGATCATGACCTGAGCCAAAATCAAGAGTTGGACACTTAACTGAATGAGCTACCTAGGTGCCCCCAGACATTCTACTCTTCTCTGGGGGACATGAATTGTTTCTAGTAGTTAAAATAACCAAAAATTAGTCACCAGAGGATCAAGGTACTTAGTCACGTCAACGTTGTCAAGGACTTAAATTTCTAAAATGTAAATTAAAAAGACAAATTTCTTTTTATGTGGTCTGTTGTTTATAAATACATATCAGATATACCCATTTTTGCAAAGACTCTAGAGTTATTTGCAAATCTTATAGCTGAGAAGAAGGAAAGTAATATGTCTTGGAAATGGATCATGAATGTAGCCTCAAAATCCACAGATATCCATATGGGTCCAAGAAAGGAAGCATAAACACAGAAGAAAAGTTTGCCTAGTCAGAATTTGAGTTTTAAAAGATTTCTACATTTTAAATTTAACTTCAGCATAAATGGATATTAGAAAATCTATACCTTCTGAGAAAAGAAGACATAATGGAAAGTACTCCTCAAGAGGTACATAGTCCCTGTTATGGGCAAAAGCCCAGAATATAGAATATACAAGCAGATCCTGTAATAAGTCTGTACAAATCTGAGTTTTGTTCCAAAACATGAGACTTTCAAAACCCAGAGCTTCTATTTCTGGCCAAGTTAGAGGAGCCAGCTACAACTTCTAAGGCTACTGGTAAGTAGAGAAAGACAAGTACTTTGAGTGTATCTTTCATCAAACTCAAACAAGGTACTAGTCTCTCTTTGATAGCTTGGCAGACAAGTTCACCCATTAGGATGAAGCAAATTCAAATAACGTAAAACTGAGTTAAATCAGGCTTATTTTGTTAGTCTCTGAAATGTGCTTTTAAAAACTGTTCTTTCTCCAACTCCTGAACTCACCCTGTACTCCTTCTCCCTCGGAAATCACTCTTCACTATAATTCCCTGCCTTTACACAGAGCTTCAGGCCCACACATTTTTTCACATTCGCTGAAAGCCAGAACCTATAAACAGGTTTCTCACACCCTGCTTTGCAATCCCCTCCTCATTTTACACAACTGTCAAAGCGACAGAGGCCAATGTGGTGGGAGGCAGCCATGGTAGGTGTGTTGATAAAAGATGTCAGCGTCCTAGCTCTGTGACACCATCTTTCAATAGATAAACTTCTCAGTACACTGGAACGTTCATTATGCCATTCAGAAGTAGAGGTCTAGTGTGACGATTCGCTCTAAAGCGCCTCTGTGATTATAAAGAGAAAATCAGTCACTTATTCTGCTGGGATTGTTCATAAGACTGACAGACACGCTCAGTAAGGAGCGGAGAGCTTGCACCTGGTCAGGAAACTGCAAGATGAGACAACGGTTCCTCTGTTGCTAATAATTATGCCTTGGGTTTAATCATCAACTTCATGCCTGGCAAAATGGAAGCCAGAGACTGGGAAATGATGAAGCAATAGGTATTTAAATCATGGAACATTTTTCGTTCAATTAGCATGGTGATGAGGCGCTCCATTTGTTAGGGATTCTAGCTGATGCAGACAGTATTTTAAATTAAGGGTAGTTGAAATGACGGCAGCAGAGTTTGAGGACTGACACACCACAATGAATATGTCAGTTCTCTGTAGGCTGGAGATAGACTTTTGATGGCTTGAATCATAGCTCAGAAAGCTGCGATTGAATAAGAGAAAGTAATTTACTGCCTAACCCATGTTCATAATGGTTTCTCTTCCTTTTAGCAAAAGCAAGGAGTGGAGTTAAGAAAAGACAGCCTGGAAGAGGGAAACGGATGACTTTAGTCTGTAAATTCCATTTGCATATTATTAATCAATTTAGGCAGCTGGACGGTCTGGACCTATTACTTTGAAAACTGCGTTAGCCAGCCCAGTTTATACTCATGTCATTGCTCCATTGTAGAGAGAATGTACCAGGAAATGATAACATCTCTACTCTGGCTTTGAAGCCGGCAACTCTAGAATTTTTTTTTTTTTTCCAACAAATTTCACAATAACACTCAATCACATCTCTCCCTGGGAGGCTGCTTCTGGATGTTGCATTTTGAATTAAAATGGCTCATGAAATGCTCTTCCATTTTTTCCATCTCTCCTTTCCACTATTTGCAAAACCCCATCCATTCACTTTAAGAATCATGAATTTTCATTAATTTGCATAAATGCCATGTGAAATTTCTGCAAGGAGGTCTTCAATTTTGTTGCCCACCCTGTTGTGATTATTAATGGTGGAATAGGCTTTTCCCAACAACTCAGGAAAGACTTGAGAGACAGGTTCTATCTAGGCAGCCATGATTATTGCCACACAGTGGCAACAGAAAAGAAGTTTAATTAATTGAACAATTGGGAGATAGCTATTCAGTTTATCATCTCAAGGCAGAAGATAAATAAAAAGACAAGAATAATTCTTGCTGGATGGAGATAAAAGGACCTATTGCAGTTACCTCTTAATTAACTGTACACATGTGATATACTCTGTGAAATTTCCTGGGGCAAATTGCAAGACTGGTTCTCACTAGCCTACCTGGCATACAGACACTCCTTCTTATAATATATTTATTGTTGTGGGCTCTGAGAACAGTGAAGAGTAATTTGAATATTATCCCAAGTACTTGGTGGTTATATATTATTTATATCTCTGTTCTTATTTCCATAAAACATATAAAGAGCATGAGATGTACAAAGTGCTGGCCTTCAGAAGTCTAAGTTTCTGCCATACCTAGCCATGTGATCTCAGGGAACACCTCTCCAGGCTTCAGTTTTCTCATGAGTAAAATTTAAAAAGTAAAGCACTGAAGTTTCTTCTAGTTCTAACATTACATGATTTTATATCTTTTTTTAAAAAGTTATTTATTTATTTTGAGAGAGAGAGAGTGAGTGACTGGGGAAGGGCAGAGAGAGAATCTGAAGCAGTCTCCATGCCATCAGTGCAGAGCCCAACATGGGGCTTGAACTCACAAACCATGAGATCATTACCTGAGCCAAAATCAAGAATCATACGCTTAACCAACTGAGTCACCCAAGCGCCCCTTATAATTGTTTTCAAGTTAATGTGTATTAGGTTCATGATGGACCAGAGGCTGTCCTATGTGACCCAGAGGAATTCTCTTCTTTGCTCCTCCCAACAACCCTCAGAAGCAGGTAATTCTTCACTGTATTATTCACCCCACTTACCGATGAGGACACTGAGGCCTAGAGAGAGAAAGTTAACACCCAAACTACAGGCATGCAATTTAATATTATTGTTTTTATGAAAAAAAATTTGCTTATTATTTTAAAATCAATCAACAGAGAAAAGCACATATAATAAAACAAGAATAATCTTTACCACTTGGAAAAATATTATCAATATTAGATGAACATTATTTCAGATATGTCCTTGTACACATATGTATCTAGTAGCAGCTAGATAAACACACAAAGAGAAGAGAGAAAAAAATGGTGCTGAAGTAAAGTATATTAAATTATATTTTATTTGATTCTAATAATAAAAAATAATGAAACCAAAGAAACTACTGGTCTTTAGGTAAGTCTTCCGCAGGAGGTATTATTTTCTAAGGAAGCTCCCTAGGCTTAAGAAAATAAGATTATGAAAACCATTCAGAGAGTGGAGTCTTACCTACCTATGTTAACTTCATATTCCAGTTTCAAACAGCATTAACTAATTCTCTGCTAGGAAAGGTGAGGAAAGTAGCACTTATTCCCACCTTCTAATTTTCATTTGTTATTATCCTTTTTTAAAAACATCATCCAGATTTTTAACATTTACATTCTATTCTATACTAATAAACCTCAGGATTTTGGAATAACTCTATAACTCCAGGATTTGGAGTTCTAAGTTTAAATGGATTCATTGCCCACTTTTCTTTTTGCCATGTAGCTGTTCTAGTCATGAGTACTTTTGTTTTGATACATGTCTTGGTTGGCTAGAGTTTACTGTCAAGAAGATTTTTCAAGAAGGACTCAGAAATGCTGAATTCTCTAAATTCTTATGTGCTTGGGGATTTCTGCCTGAGACCTCTGTATATAGCAAACACTTGACTAAATTTAGTATTCTTGGGTCATAGATTTTTTTCCTCAGAATTTTGTAGACATTTTTCATTGTCTCCTAATATTGTGATTATAGGAATATCTAAGACCAACACAATTTTTCCCCGTGGGTGAATTTTTTTCAGGCTTACTGCCTAAAGAATTTTTATATTTTTACTATAACAACTTAACATGATATACCTCCATGTTGAATAATTTCCACCACTGTGTCCTGGGGGAAAAAAGGGGGAATTTATTTCATTCTGCATATCCTATTCTTTGTATATTTCAGGGACCTTTTTTTTTTTTTAAACCAGATCAAATCCTAAAAGAGATACTCATGAGACAGGGTAAGAATATGCTTCCAAAATATGATTTAGAGCATACTTAGATAGGGTTTTCCCCAAATAAAAGTCTATAACCTTCTAACCAGAAAAACATTTCACTTTGTCTAAAACTAAATCTTATTCAGTTGTTTTCCTAGTGCTTTTTAGCACTGTCTGGCACACAAGGACATTCCTTAAAGTTTGGTGAAACAGAATACAGGATAACTGCCGTGGGAAGGGCAGAAAAGAGGCCAGGACTGAGAAGCAGGTACTGGAAAGGGAGGTGAAAAGATTCCATACAAATCTCATTGTCTTGGCCTGGTTTGTCTAAAGCAGTAATTCTTTAAGCAGTCCTGTTCTACTTAGTCCACTCAAGAGAATCACTAGTGGGGTGAACCACTGTCAGCGTGTGCTGTGCCTGCACCTCCTGCACTTCACTGTGAGGGGTGCTGATAAAAAAAAAAAAAACACTAGGTGGGATAAGAAACATACAAAACTCTTTCATCTTAGACACTAGTCCCCCAACTGGTTTCCTGCTTGAGCACCTCCCTAATCCAATCCATCTTCCCCACTGTCCTCAAAGTAATTTTTCTAAAAGAAACAAGTAAAACAAGTACCAATGGAGATAGTCTGAAGTCTTAGATTTTACTATTTCCCTACTGCTTTTCCCTCCAGAAAGAAGTCAAGAAGTGTAAGTTCCTTGAGTTAGGATCCTCTCAAAGTCTTTAGTCTGGGACTCTGACTCCTAACTTGTCCTCCTGCTTTAAGTTTCTCTCTAACTATAAAGTTTCTGAAGTTTCTGGCACAGTCCCTGCTAATGGTAAGTATAAAGTAAATGTTAGCTCCTGACCCCGGTCCATCTAGGTATACTGGTGAATTGCTATCTGGTCATATTGTATTGAAGTTAATTCTTGGACTTCTGTCTCCTAGACTGCAAGCAAGCCCCTTTGGGAAAGATTGATACATGTTTACTGGATCAAACTGAATACTAGGAGCCAGTGTTCTAGAAAGATACAACTGCTATCCTTACCCTCTTTCTTTGTGTTCACCTTCTCTCCAATCCTAAATAATCTAAGGAGTAACAAAAGCAGCCGTCTGTAGATCTGTCTATATCAGAGAAAACTTCTTATTCTGCACAGATAGCCCAGGACTTTCTGGTGGTGGGAGGCTTGGATTTGACTCCTGGTTCTGCTACTATTTCACTAAATGACCAGAGAGAACCTATTTTCTCTACGGGTCTGGTCTCTCACGTGTCTTTTCCACTCCTGCCTCTGAGGAGTACTACTGAAGACCATATCACAAGATGCAGTATGGCCTCCAGCATGATTCTGTAATCCTCTAAGTGTCCCTGTCCCACACTCTTACCATTCTCACACTCTTCTCAGGCCACTGACCCTCCCCTACCCCCTGTACCATCAGCAATTGACCATGACCTTGTCTTTTTTACAGTGAGCATAGATGTCCCTCTAGCTGAAGGACTGCCTGCAAAGATGGCCACCAACAGTTTCTTCCTTCCCTATACAGGCACACTGCCCCTCCTATTAAAGGCACAGTCTGTTTCCTTCCTCTTTTTTAAAATTAATTTATTTTTAAAAAGTTTTTTAGGTTTATTTCTTTATTTTGAGAGAGATGGCATGAGTTGGGGAGGGGCAGAGAGAGAGAGAGAGAGAGAGGGAGGGAGGGAGAGAGAGAGACAGAGAGAGAGAGAGAGAGAGAGAGAATCCCAAACAGGCTCTGTGCTGCCAATGCAGAGCCTGACCCAGGGTCTGAACTCACAAAACCACAAGATCATAAGATGAGCTGAAACCAAGAGTCAGACACTTAATCTACTGAGTCACTCAGGTGCCCCTATTTCCTTCCTCTTTAATCAAAACTGGCTCAGGACTTGCCTTGGCCAATAGAAAATGTCAGAAAAGACACTGTGTGACTGAGTCTAGACCTTGAGAGGTCTTGCAGCTCTCATTTATCCTTCATGGGATCCAGCCACCATGTAAAGTAGTTCGAACTAGACAAATAAATGGCAAGAGACCCCATGGGGAGAGAGAAAGAAAGAGGGATTGAGAGAGAGAGAGAGATTACAATTCAGCAAGACCCTAATCATGCTATCCACCCGATCTGAGGCACCAAATACATGAGTGAAGCCACACTGCACCTTCCAGGCCCATCAGAGCTCCCAGAGCTCCCATTAATGATTCCAACAACGCCACCTGAAGCAGAAGAACTGTCCCACTAAACCCAACTAATGCATGGAATCATAAGAAATTAAAAAAAAAAAAATTGATGTTGTCTTAAGTTCCTAACTTTGGGAGTGGTTTATTCTAAGAATAACTAGAATTCCAATTCCAAATAACTCCAATGCCAGCATAATATATATGAACATAAATAAACATGTTTCAAGATTTGGCTAAAGGGTCTGCTCCTTGTCAATTCTGTGTTCTTACTGTGTTCTTACTCTGCCCACTACACCCCTACTTTCTCTTCTTATCTCCGAAATTCCATAGAACTTGTATTATAAACCATGTGCTTACTTCCCCCAGAGGTCCTGGGCTTCTGGGGCATAAGACCCTGGTCTAATTCATTTTTACCTGTACTTAGCACAGTATCTGGCACATTTAGACATTCAGTCATTATTTGCTGAATGAATGAATAAATGAATAAGAAAATTTAACAGATGATATCTTCACACCCTGTGGTTCCAAAATTAATCATGTAATTTAGCAATGCACCAGAAAGTCAACATAAGCAGTTTCTCATGCCACACTAAGGTGAAACGAGGAAAGATAGCAGACCACACAGGAGAGTTCAGGTGGAGAAAGATTAAATCCATCAGTTGAAGACATTGTTTCATTCAAAACAAGTCGATTAACAACCATGCACTGAACAGAATCTGTGAAAATGTGTAAGACTTCAGGGAGTCATGAGCTTAGCCAATAGTACTACTTTCCTTGTTCACATCACCTGTGCTGGACATGAGGGTGAGCAGACCTACGACACTTATGCAGCCAATATTTATTAAAGGCGCCATTACTTCATTCACAGATGAGGCAGTTTAGGCCAGAGAGGCCAATTATTTCAAGTCACACAGCTCAAACAAGGAAGAAGCAGCATTTGAATGCAGGTCTGACACTCAACCTAAGCACAGTTTTATCTGGTTTGGGCAAAAGCACAAAACCTGGGAGACAACTGCAACACCCTCCAATCATGCAGCCAGAACAAGTGATGATGAAGACCATGCCTTTTGGCAAACTGCATTATCAAATAACAGCAAAGACCTACAGACAACGTCAGCCATCTTCCACCTCAGCACTGCAATGCCCTCTTAGTGTCTGTGCACTTCTAATGTCTCTTTCCTTTCCATTCACCTTCCACACCCCCTCCAGCAGTCTTTTCCTAAACACAAATCTGGGCTGGTTATTACCCTACTTTAAATCCACAGCCTAATGTCCAATTTCCTTTACACAGCAATGTCACTCCAACTTCACCCCAATACTCTTTTCTTGTGTTATCTCCAGTCATTCTTAAGCACACATGACCAGATTACTCTGTATTTCCCACAGAGCTGTGGGTTATTTTCAGTTCTCTGTGCCTTTGTGTGTGCTGCTGTCTCTCCCCAGATGGCCCTTTTCTCCCCAGAAAACGTCCTTGTAGATTCTTCTCAATGCTCATCTCCTCCCCAAAGCCCTCTTCCCCTCCCTAACAGTCTTGCACACTTCAACACCCATACACTTTTACACCACTCAGTTACCATATACACAGTTTTACATATCTCTCTCAAAATCTCAAGGTCATATTTGTATCTTCCTCAATCCCATCCTCAGCTTTAGCACCTAGCACCATTCCTGATACCCCCTAGGCCTTCCACAAATGCTTGCTGAATGCCAAAGCACATTTTTCCTCACTCATATCCCTGGCTTGTTGGAGGAATACAGTATCTACAAATCTCAGCACTTATCTTTTCTTTATTGTGAAAGGCATGGCGTGTTCGAGTTTTTAATAATAATCTTTCTCAAAAAACCTTCATTTCTTCAGAAAGAGATATTTAAGATCCCAAGTCTATCCCCTAGAGCAAATGTCTAACATGACATTTGTGAAACTGGAATAAATGGATTATATCCATTTGATTTTCCAGGATAAGTTCTACCATGTGGTACAGACTTCCTGTTTCTCCCACTTGTTCTCATGACAGCTCCAGTGGGAACTAGCCTTGTGCCTTTGGGCTTGCTATACAATTCCATCTTTGTCTGCAAGGCTATGCCTATCCAATACAGCACACAGCAGTACTTTAAGAAACTGGAATACTTGCAGAGCCTGCCATTTTTCTCTTGCTCTGAAAGGTGCTTTCAGTTAATTATATTATAAAATTTAAAAATTTAAACACAGTCAGAATTCGCCAATGAGGTGCATAACACACCATGCCATGGTACTGCCTGTTTCTGAAGAGATTTCAGTGCCTTTACTTTTAATGGATTACTGTTTTGTCACATTACCAGCCTCAGGTACATTTAAGGATCACCAAATAAATGTTTAATGGCATGAAGTCAGGCATTCCTGTTATGACATTATGCAGCTTCACTGGCAGGTGCAGCAGCACTGACAGAGGATGCCTCCTAAAAGCCTACATTGCCCCACGATGATGACAATTACAAAGAACAGTGCAGGGAATGGCCAAGAGAATTCCTGGCAGACAGACCTCTTCACCCATGGAAGAGGTGGGCACAACATGCAGACTATAACAGCTTAGCATTGAAAGAGGAGAGCCTTCCAAAAACATGTTAATTCATTTGCTCTCTAATATCTTCTGGGCATGTGCTAGGCTACAGAGCAAGGACTGTCAACAGGTCAGGATAAGCCTTCAAGGAATCGATAATGAATAGACAATTAAAATTCAGGGGGATAATTTCTACTAGACATCCAATATTAACTTTCTGCGCAAAGTGAGGTAAAATGATAATTTTAAGTAAGTTATTATTACAATCCACCCTCCCCTAAGCCAATAAGCTCATTCTCAAAGACATCTTGTGGTTAATCACTCATAGCATTTTCATATTGTTACTAACATCATAACTTACTCTGCTAATATTAAATTATTTGACAACATGAGCCAGAGTTTATTCTGGATTAGCTCCATAGAAAATGAAAGTAAAGACCAGTGAGACAACCAAATCAATGACCACTCAGTTCAAAGGAACTGTCTAATTAGCTTAGCAATCACATAAATTAGCATTCTTAGGATATAGTCACATTAGCTTTCACCTGGTGGCAAGACAGTACTATGTCGAAAAAGCAAAGGCTTTAGAGGGAGACTTGATTGTAAACCCCAATGTGTAACTTTAGGAGAGGTCATTGAAAGTTCTGTGACTCAGTTTCCTCATATGTAAAAGAAGCATGGCAATGGTAGCCTCCTTCTTGGGTCATTGTGAGGAAATTTATGCAAAGTACATAGCCCAAGGTTTGGGTTTAAGAGATGGAATCAGCACTTAATAGATGGAATATCTGGTTATTGTCATATAAGAAGGAGGAAAAAATACATAAAAAAATAACAGGGAATTCAAGATAAGTAGACAGTATAAAATAATCTAGTAGGAAAAAATTCCAAATATATCATTAATCAACAATGAAATGAGTTCCACATCCAGCTAAGATGGAATAACAGGGACTAGATTTAACCTCCCATCTGAAACAACTAAAACACTGGACAAAATAAAGGAAACAATGTTTTCTACAACACTGGATATCTGGTAATGAAGGAGAGCACTCCCTGAGAGATGATAAGAAACAAATAGGGCGAATACAGAGAAAGACAGATACCATATGGTTTCACTCTTATGTGGATCCTGAGAAACATAACAGAAACCCATGGGGGAGGGGAAGGAAAGAAAAAAAAAAGAGGTTAGAGTGGGAGAGAGCCAAAGCATAAGAGACTGTTAAAAACTGAGAACAAACTGAGGGTTGATGGGGGGTGGGAGGGAGGGTAGGGTGGGTGATGGGTATTGAGGAGGGCACCTTTTGGGATGAACACTGGGTGTTGTATGGAAACCAATTTGACAGTAAATTTCATATATTAAAAAATAAAAAAAAATAAATAAAATGAATAAATAAACGTTAAAAAAAAAAAAAAAAAAGAAACAAATAGGGCGAGCCATATGATTTTCCCCAGCATACTGCCTTCAGAGTTTCCAGGCAGTGACACAGAGAGGGAAATGCCAGAAGAGTCTGATAGACTCCCTGAATCTAGAGGGAGGACTTGGGGAACAGGGGACAGGGGAAGTAAAGGCAGCTACAGTTTGCAGATAGGGTAAGAGAGAGGAGATGGCTGCAAAAGGGTCTGCAGGGGCCTCCTTGACTGCATAGAAGAACATTGATCAGTGAGTGCATATGAGGGAACTAGGGGATAAAACCACCCTAAAGGATAAGAACTGTACTCAGGAATCACATCAGGCAAGGAGTTATGCTTTTCCCACCAGCCAAACTGAAAAACCTCTTAATTCACAGGGCACCAGATAGAATACACAAATGGGTCATGCTCAGTCATGGGCAAAATCAGACCAAATGCTGACCCATCCAAAAATCTTAAAAAACAAGACTTTAAAGGATCAAATTATTTCTAAGTAACTAAACTGCATACCATCATAAAGCTTAATAATATTTATAGGAATATAAAAACATATAGCACCCAACAAGGTGAAATTCGGAGTGTCTCACTTCTAAACAAAAATGACAAGACATGCAAGGAAGAAAGAATATAACTTTCTCTCCTAAATATGGAGAGAAACCTATCAAACTAGACTGAAAACTCAGACAGATGCTAGGTAGCAGACAATGATGGCAAACCATTAATTATTACTGTACTCAATATGTTAAAAATGTCAGAGAAATTGAAAATATAAGAAAAGCCCAAATTAAACTTCTAGTGATGAAAGCTACAATATCTGAGATGTAAAAATATGCGAGATTAGATGAACAGATTAAACATTTCAAAAGAAAAGATTAGTGAACTTGAAGACGTAGCAACAGAAACTATTTAACTTTTTTTAAATATTTATTTTTGAGAGAGAGAGAGAGAGAGAGAGAGAGCAGAGGAGGGGCAGAGAAAGAGAGACAGAGAGACACAGAATCTGAACAAGCACGCTTCAGGCTCTGAGCTGTCGTACAGAGACTGAAACAGGGCTCAAACTCACCAACCGTGAGATGGTGACCTGAGCCGAAGTCAGATGTTTAACCCACTGAGCCACCCAGGCTCCCCCATAGAAACTATTTAAAATAAAATTTGGGGAAAAAATTTTTAAGGAATGAGAAGGGCAGCAGTGGTCTGAGGGACAATTTCAAGAAACCTGATATAGGTGTAAATGGAGTTCCCAAAGGAGAAATGAGAGAAGGGGAGCAAAGAAAGCAAATGACAGCTGAAAATTTTTCACCTTTGATAAAAACCATAAAACCTCACATCCAAAAATATCAATGAACCCCAGTTATAAGAAACATGAAGAAAATTACACAGAGGCACATCATAATCAAATTGTTCAAAACCAGAGGTAAAAAGAAACTTTAGAATCCGGCTGAGAAAAAAGGCACATTATGAACAGAGAAACAAAAATAAGGATGAAAGCATATTTCTCTTCGGAAACAATATAAATGATAAAAACTGTCAACATGTAAGTCTGTACTCATCAAAAATATCTTTTAAAATTGAGGGCCAGATAAAGACTTGTTCAGATATACAAAGTCTGAAAGAATTCATCTTCAGCAGATCTGCACTACCAAAAATGTTAAAGGGAGTCCTTAGACAGAAGGAAAATATGAGATGGAAATATGGATCTACATAAAGGAATGAAGAGTATTAAAAATGGTTAATGCAAAGGGATACAGGAGTACTGATGCATAGGGGCACTTGTACCCCAATGTTTATAGCAGCACTCTCAACAATAGCCAAATTATGGAAAGAGCCTAAATGTCCATCAACTGATGAATGGATAAAGAAATTGTGGTTTATATACACAATGGAATACTACGTGGCAATGAGAAAAAATGAAATAAGGACTTTTGTAGCAACGTGGATGGAACTGGAGAGTGATGCTAAGTGAAATAAGCCATACAGAGAAAGACAGATACCATATGGTTTCACTCTTACGTGGATCCTGAAAAACGTAACAGAAACCCATGCGGGAGGGGAAGGAAAAAAAAAAAAAAAGAGGTTAGAGTGGGAGAGAGCCAAAGCATAAGAGACTGTTAAAAACTGAGAACAAACTGAGGGTTGATGGGGGGTGGGAGGGAGGGTAGGGTGGGTGATGGGTATTGAGGAGGGCACCTTTTGGGATGAACACTGGGTGTTGTATGGAAACCAATTTGACAGTAAATTTCATATATTAAATAAATAAATAAATAAATAAACATTAAAAAAATGGTTAATGCACTAGTTAATATGTACTTTTTCTTATCATTTAGAACTCTTTAAAAAGTAATTGATTATTTAAACAAAACTAATTACAGAGTATTGTGGAGTTTGTACTCTATGTGCAAGTAAGTATACAACAACAGGACAAAAGCTAGAGAAGGAGGAACAAGTATATTGTTGTAAAATTCTTGCGATCTACAAGAAGTGTTATATTATCTGAAGGTTGACTGTAACAACTTAATGATGCATAGCATAAACCCTAACACCATCAAAGAGTTATAACTAATAAGCCAACAAAGGAGATAAAAGGGAATCATTGATAAGAAATACTCGGTCAAAAAAAAAAAAAAAGCCAGAAAGAGGAGAAAGGGAAGAAAGAACAGATGAGATAAATAGAAACAAATAGTAAGGTGATGGATTTACATCTAACTATATCAAGAACCACATTATATGCAAATGGTTGGAATACCTCAATTAAAAAACACAGGTTTAAAAAAAAGCAGAAACACAGGTTGTCAGACTGGATAGCAAAGCAAGACTGTACTGTATGCTGCCACAAGAAGTGTATTCTATAAAGACACAATAACTTAAAATTAAAAGGTTAGAAAAATGTGCCATACTAATTTTTTAAAATCTAGACTAACTATTAATATCAGATAAAGTAGATTTCAGAGCAAATATTATAAGGTGGGTTATCTTGGCATCATAAAGAGCTCAAGAGGACATAACAATCCTTAACACTTATGAATCTAATAACAGAGTTTTAAAACTGAAAGAACTACATTAAGAAACAAATTCTACAATTATAGAGATTTTAATAGTTCATTCACATTTATAGAATACTCTATCCCAAAACAACACAATACACATTCTCTTCCAGTGTATGAGAACATTATAAAGATAGACTATAAAATAACTACTAGGCACCCGGGTGACTTAGTCAATTGAGTGTCCACCTCTTGATTTCAGCTCAGGTGATGATCCCAGGGTCATGGGATTGAGCCCTGCATCTGGCTCCACACTCAGCATGGACCCTGCTTAAGATTCTGTTTCCCTCTCCCTCTCCCTCTGTCTCTCTGTCTCTGTCTCTGTCTTTCTCTCTCTCTCTCTCTCTCTCTCTCTCTCTCTCTCCCTCTGTCCCTCTGCCCCTCTGCCCCTCTGCCTCTCTCCCCAGCTCACACTCCCTCTTTCTCTCCTAAATAAATAAATAAATACTACCAGTAAATTTTGAAGGATTAAAGTCATATAAAGTATGTCTTCTAATCAAATGGAATTAAATTAGAGTAGCAAAAATATCGATCAGTTAAAATACAAATGTTGTCATATTTGGTGTGTGTGCATAGACAGATACACAGGCACACAGGTATGGCTATGTGCTGTTTTGAAGTGACAGACCTAGAACAAAGATGCAGAAAAGTTGAAAATCAAAAAAACTGAAAGGCTTATATTAGGTAAAAGATTTTACTGCTACTTTCATAGTAATAAGGATACTTTGAAGTAAAAAGCATTACTAGGATAAATAAAGTCTCTACATAACGAAAATATTTTAATTCACCAAGAAGATAAGACCATTATAAACTTCATGCAAACAAAGAGAAAATACAGAAAACCTCCTGGAACTAATAAGCAATTACAGTGAAGTTTTAGGACACAAGGTTAGTATACAAACATCAATTTGCTTTCCTATATACCAGGAATGAACAATTGGAATTTGAAATTAAAAAACACAATACCCTATAGTAACTTCTTTCTAGATATGTCTCCAGAGGCAAGGGAAACAAAATCAAAATAAACTATTGGAACTTGATCAAAATAAAAAACTTCTGCACAGCAAAGGAGACAGTCAACAAAACTAAAGGCAGTTTATGGAATGGGAGAAGATAGTTTTGCAAATTTCGTATCTGATAAAGGACTAGTATCCAAAATATATAAAGAATTTATAAAACTCAACACCCAAAAAATGAATAATCCAATTAAAAAATGGGTAGAAGATTTGAATAGACATTTTTCCAAAGAAGGTATGCAAATGGACAACAGACATGTGAAAAAATGCTCAACACGACTGATTATCAGGGAAGTGCAAATCAAAACCACAATGAGATATCACCTCACACCTGTCAGAATGGCTAAAATCAACAACACAAGAAACAGCAGGTGTTAGCAAGGATGTAGAGAGAAGGGAGCCCTCTTACATTGTTGGTAGGAGTGCAAACTGGTGCAGCCACTCTGGAAATAGTATGGAGTTTCCTCAAAAAGTTAAAAATAGAACTACCCTACTATCCAGCAATTGCACTACTGAGTATTACCCAAAGAATGCAAAAATACTAACCTGAAGGGATACATGTACCTTGATGTTTATGGCAGCATTATCTACACTAGCCAAATTATAGAAACAGACCAGTGTCCATCGACTGATGAATGGATAAAGAAGGTGTGTGTGTGTGTGTGTGTGTGTGTGTGTGTCTGTGTGTGTGTATAAACAAAGTGGAAAAAAGAGAGAGGGAAGAAAACCAAGAAATAGCCTCTTAAATGTAGAAAACAAACTGATGGTTACCAGAGGGGAGGTAAGTGGGAGGATGGTATAAGTACGTGATGGGATTAAAGAGTGAACTTGCTGTGATGAAGTGTTGAATCACTATATTGTACACCTGAAACTAATATTACACTGTATGTTAACTAAATGGAATTAAAAAAAAAACTCTTTTAAAAATTAAAAAATAAACAATGAACAAAAAGAACACAATATCACTTACATTAGTACCTAAAAAATTAAGTACTGAGAAACAAACCTAACAAAATATGTACAAAATATCTATATGAGGAAAATTACAAAACTCTGATGAAAAAATCAGAGCTTTAAGTAAATAGAAAGATATTCTGTGCTCATGAATAGGGAGACTCAATATTGTTAGGATGTCAGTTCATCCCAACTTGATCTTTTAGTTCAATGCAATTCTAATTAAAATCCCAGAAAATTTATCATTTTGTAGATATTTACAAATTGGTTTTAGAGTTTGTACATAAAGCCAAAAGACCCAGAATTAAATAACACAATATTGAAGGAGAAAAGAAAGTTGAAGAACTGACGTTACTCAACTTCACTACCTACTATAAAACTAAGTAATCAAGACAGTGTGGTATTAGCAAAAGAGTAGACAGATCGATTGAACGGAGTAGACAGCCCCAAAATAGGGCCACATAAATACAGTAAATTGATCTTTGACAAAGTAGCAAAGATAATACAATGGAGAAAAATTCTTTTTAAAATATAGTGCTGTAACAACTGGACATCTACATGGCCCACCACATACAAAAAAGCTAGAACTGACCTTATACCTTCCACAAAAATTAACTCAAAGTGGATCATGGATGGAAATGTAAAATGCAAAATTCTAAAACTTCCAGAAGATAATATAGGAGAACATATAGGTGACCTTAGGCTTGGTGGTAACTTCTTAGATATACCACCAAAAGCACAATCCATGAAAGAAAAATAATTAAGTTGGACTTCATTAAAATTTAAAACTTCTGCTCTATGAAAGACAATTTTAAGAGAATAAAAAGACAAGCTACAGAATGGAAAAAAGTATTTATAAAATGTATATCTGATAAAGGACTGTTATCCAAAATATACAAATAACTTTTAAAACTAAACAAGAAGAAAAAAAGCAACTCAATTAAAAATGGGCAAAATATCTGTACAGACAACTTACCATACAAGACATACAGCAAATAAGCATATGAAAAGATGCTCAATATCATATGTCATTAGAAAATTGAAAATTCACACAATGAGATACCACCACACATCTATTAGAATGGCTAAAATTCAAAACTCTGACACTAAAAAAAATTACTAACAAGGATGTGGAGCGAGAACTCCCATTCATTGCTATAGGAATGCAAAATAGTTTAACCACTTGAAAGACAGTTTGGCAGTTTCTCTATGCTAACTAAACACAGTTGTCTTATGATCCAGCAATAGTGTTCCTAGGTGTTTACCCGAATGAGTTGAAAGTTTATATCTACACAAAAACATGCTCACAAATGTTTATAGCAGTTTTGTTCATAATTGCTAGAAACTGGCAGCAGCCAAGATGCCCTTCGAAAGGTGAACGCATAGACAAACTCTAGTACATCCAGATAACTGAATATTTATTATTCAGTGATAAAAAGAAATGAGCTGGGTTCCTAGCTGGCTCAGTTGCTCAGTTGGTGGAGCATGTGACTCTTGATCTCAGGGTTGTGAGTTCAAACCACACACTGGGTGTAGAAATTAGTTAAAAATAAAATCTTTTAAAAAAAAGGAAAGAGGGGCGCCTGGGTGGCGCAGTCGGTTAAGCGTCCGACTTCAGCCAGGTCACGATCTCGCGGTCTGTGAGTTCGAGCCCCGTGTCAGGCTCTGGGCTGATGGCTCGGAGCCTGGAGCCTGTTTCCGATTCTGTGTCTCCCTCTCTCTCTGCCCCTCCCCCGTTCATGCTCTGTCTCTCTCTGTCCCAAAAATAAATAAAAAACGTTGAAAAAAAAAATTAAAAAAAAAAAAAGAAAGAAAAAATAAATGAGCTATCAAGCCGCACAAGCCACAAAAAGACATGAAGAATACTCAAATGCATATTGCTTAGTAAAAGAAGCCCATCTAAAAAGGCTTCATAGCATGATTCCAAATATATGACATTTTAGGAGCACCTGGCTGGCTCAGTTGGTAGATCATTCAACTTTTGATCATAGGGTTATGAGTTTGATCCCCATGTTGGGTGTGAAGGTTATTTAAAAATAAAATCTTAAAAAAAACAAACACATAACATTTTATAAAAGGTAAAACTATATAAACAAGCCAAAAAAATCAGTGGTTTCTAGGAGTTTGGGAAAAGGGGGATGCATATATATAGCACAGAGGATTTTCAGAGCAGTGAAGCTTATGTATGACACCATGATGGTGCATAAATGACATTATACATTCGTCAAAACCCATAGAACCCATACACAATGGGTAACCCCTAAACTGTGGGCTTTAGACTATGGAATTTAGTTACTATAATGTATCAATATTGGTTCATTAATTGTAACAAATGTATCACTCTCATGCAAGATATTAATAATAGGGGAAACTGAGCAGGGTAGGAAGAGAGAGAGGGTATATGAGAACTCTCTGCATTATCTGCTCAATTTTCTGTAAACCTGAAATTTCTTTTAAAAAAATAAGGCCTACTATTTTAGAAAAACATACAGCTTCAATATTCAGAGATAAACATTTCCAAATTTATAAAGAAAAATTAATATGTTAACCAATATAGTGAAGAATTTTAACATACCTCTCACAAAAGTTGATAAATTATGCAGACAAAATTCAGTTAAAACCCTACAGGAGAAAGCAGGAAAAGACCTCTCTGACCTCAGCCGTAGTAATCTCTTACTTGACACATCCCCAAAGGCAAGGGAATTAAAAGCAAAAATGAATTACTGGGACCTTATGAAGATAAAAAGCTTCTGCACAGCAAAGGAAACAATCAACAAAACTAAAAGGCAACCAACGGAATGGGAAAAGATATTTGCAAATAACGTATCAGACAAAGGGCTAGTATCCAAAATCGATAAAGAGCTCACCAAACTCCACACCCGAAAAACAAATAACCCAGTGAAGAAATGGGCAGAAAACATGAACAGACACTTCTCTAAAGACATCCAGATGGCCAACAGGCACATGAGAAGATGCTCAACGTCGCTCCTCATCAGGGAAATACAAATCAAAACCACACTCAGATATGACCTCACGCCAGTCAGAGTGGCCAAAATGAACAAATCAGGAGATTATAGATGCTGGAGAGGATGTGGAGAAACGGGAACCCTCTTGCACTGTTGGTGGGAATGCAAACTGGTGCAGCCGCTCTGGAAAACAGTGTGAAGTTCCTCAAAAAATTAAAAATAGATCTACCCTATGACCCAGCAATAGCACTGCTAGGAATTTACCCAAGGGATACAGGAGTGCTGATGCATAGGGGCACTTGTACCCCAATGTTTATAGCAGCACTTTCAACAATAACCAATTATGGAAAGAGCCTAAATGTTCATCAACTGAAGAATGGATAAAGAAATTGTGGTTTATATACATCATAGAGTACTACGTGGCAATGAGAAAGAATGAAATATGGCCTTTTGTAGCAACGTGGATGGAACTGGAGAGTGTTATGCTAAGTGAAATAAGTCATACAGAGAAAAACAGATACCATATGTTTTCACTCTTATGTGGATCCTGAGAAACTTAACAGAAGACCATGGGAGAGGGGAAGAGAAAAAAAAAAGAGGTTAGAGAGGGAGGGAGCCAAGACATAAGAGACTCTTAAAAACTGAGAACAAACTGAGGGTTGATGGGGGGTGGGAGGGCGGAGAGGGTGGATGATGGGTATTGCGGAGGGCACCTGTTGGGATGAGTACTGGGTGTTGTATGGAAACCAATTTGACAATAAACATATTTTTTTAAAAAGAGTATTATCCAAGATTTGACCCACAGAATTAACACTTGTTTTGTGGAACATACTTCGAATTATACTCAACAATAAGAATTCACGTTCTTTCCAGACAATGAAGCATTTATAAAAATTTATAAAAACCTCATAGTCCATAAAATAAAGTGTTGAGATATTTCAAAGTATTAATATCATTAGGATAATGTGAGGTTAAAAATCAATAATCAAAAACTATCCACAAAACCCCATGTGCTTGGAAATTTGAAAGCATACTTCTAAATAATTCTTGGACTGAAGGAAAAATAAAAATGAAAATTATTATAAATATAACAAAAATTGTACATGTCAAAAATTATAGGTACAACTAAAGCATTGCTTAGATGATAAATTATGGTATTAAATGTTTATGTTAAAAAAAATGGAAGACTGATAATTAAAGAGCGAAGTATCCAACTTAGGGAACATTTTAAAAAGAGAAACTATTGGAGAAAGGAAAGAGGACTGAAGATAAAGACAGAAGTTACTAAATTGGAAACAGAAGATAGGATTGAGCCTCAATAATGTCAAAAGTTAGGACTTTTACAAAAAACTAATAAAACAGACAACCCTCAGGCAATACAGATTAAGGCAGGGGGATGACAGAAGCAATAGAAGAAATTAAGGGATGCTACAGATGTTTAAAAGCTTATGAGTGGAAATTATAAAAATTTTTTTGTCAATAAAAGTAAAAACAGATGAAATGGACAAATCCCTAGAATGTATCTCACTAAATCTGATCCAAGAAGAAAAAGCAAACTTAAATAATTCTATGACTCTGAAAGTAAATGAATCAGTAGTTTGAAATATTCCCACAAATATCAAGACAGGAGGCACCTGGGTGGCTCAGTTGGTTAAGCGTCTGACTTCAGCTCAGGTCATTATCTCATGGTTTATGAGTTTGAGCTCTGCGTCAGACTCTGCACTGACAGCTCAAAGCCTGGAGACTGCCTCAGATTTTGTGTCTCCCTCTCTTTCTGTCCCTTCCCCACTCATTCTCTCTCTCTCCCTCCCCCCCCCACCTCGTCTCTCAAAAATAAATAAACATTTAAAAAAATATCAAGACAGTGATTATCTCCCGGGTTGGGGGACAAGGGTGATGGATGAAGTGTAGTACACAGAAGGCTTCACAGGAATTGTTAATGCTCTATTTCCTAAGCTAGGTGTAAAATGTGGATGTTCATTTTTATTACTAATCATTATATTTGGCATATATGTCAGACATATTATTTAGTTTGTATTATACATTTAAATGTATATACTAACTCAAAAGTTGTACTTGAAATTGACCTTTATGTAAACCAAGATAATCTAATAGATATGTTACTCCCAGGACTCTCCTCAAGGCAGATTGGAAGTATTAGAAGTATTAGAAAGGGATCATATGGTGAATTTACTATACAAAACTGAAACTGAAATTATGACATAATCAGAACTGCTGTACCACATTAATAACATGGTTTTACACATATGTACATGCAACTTTCCATGGGATAATTCCCCAGAAGCATTGCTGCACTTTGACTTCAGTGTAGTGTTAGAAAACACCAATGAGGGGTGCCTGAGTGGCTCAGTGGGTCGAGTGTCTGACTCTTGATTTCGGCTCAGGTCATGCTCTCATGGTTCATCGGATCAAGCTCTGAGTCAGGCTCTGTGCTGACAGCATGGATCCTGCTTGGGATATTCTCTCTCTCTCTCTCTCTCTCTCTCTTTCTCTCTCAATATCTCAAATAAACATTAAAAAATATACCAATGACTTTAACAGTCTAGAATATATAGTGAAGTTCTTACCATATCCCAATTAAAATAGATATGAGTCTACTAAAAGTATTAAAACCAGTATCACACATGTAAGTTTTTCTGAGCTCTATACCAAAAAGTACAATTGCTGAGCCAAAGGAAATGTAAGTTTTCAACTTGATTAGATTTTGTGAAATTGCTCTCTGAAGTGTTTTTACCAATTTAAACTATCACTGAAGTGCATGAAAGTTTCTATTTCCTCACATCTTGAAAACAGTTTGTCAGAGTATAAAATGTTTGCTGCTCTGATAAGCATGAAATATTTCTACGTTTATTTTGCCTTTCCAGATTCAGTGAATTTAAGTATATTTTTGTATGTTTACTGTCTATACACAGTATGTGTATGTGTGTGTACATACACACATAGTTAATTCTCATTACTGATAGTAGCTACAGCTATAAAGATACCACAAATGCTAAGTTATCAAATACTAAACACCATTGCTACCAAGAGAAATACAGAGTCAGTTTCTTGTGTGCCTCTGGTCACAACATTTTCATCACCAATCAATACAGAATTTTGTATTGTGTATGTTTCTGTTTAAAAGACACCTTATTTAACATATATTGTGGATTCATTAACATTGAACTGGCAGCCAACAATACTATGCCTTATCCCTGAACACTCCATAAAGCATACCAGAGACTTCTTGCACTTAGGAATACTTAGGAACACTAGATAGCACTTTAGACTACTCTTGGGGCCATTTTAAACATGAAATCATGAACAAAAAGCACAAAAAATGTGCAAAACATGGCAGTAACTAGAGCATGAAAAGGACACTGACAGTTTGAGAACTGAAACAAAGGGAGAGCATCACCTTGTTCTGCCTCAGCTGGAAACATGTGTTTTGAGTGACTCAAAATTTTTGCTGTTCTGAATACATTCCTGAATGACCATGAAAGTGCTGGGGGTGGTGATTTGGGGATTACAAAGAAATTTTAACAAATAGGTAAATTTACAAATATGGAATCACAAATATATATGTATGTATATCTATGTGTGTGTGTATATATGATCTCCCATTATATATTTTGTATATCGATGTGTGTGTGTGTATATATATGATCTCCCATTATAGATTTTATCAATTGCCAACTTTCATGGTGTGTTTGTATTTTCTTAATTTGTACAAAATGTTGTTGTTTGTTCGAAAACTGCTGAATTTTTATTGGGATTACAGTGAAACTAAGGATCAGTTTAGGAATAACTGACACTTGGGGGGCCTGGGTGGCTCAGTCGGTTAAGCGTCCGACTTCGGCTCAGGTCATGATCTCACACTCCGTGAGTTCGAGCCCCGCGTTGGGCTCTGTGCTGACAGCTCAGAGCCTGGAGCCTGTTTCAGATTCTGTGTCTCTCTCTCTCTCTGCCCCTCCCCTATTCATGCTCTGTCTCTCTCTGTCTCAAAAATAAATAAACGTTAAAAAAAAAAAAGGAATAACTGACACTTTAACAATATTGACTCTTTTTTTTTTTTTTGACCCTTCTGACCTATGAACAGAGTATCTCTCCTTTTGTTTGGTTCTATGTTAGTTTCACTCAGCAATATTTTATAGTTTTCATTGTACATGTATGCATATCTCTTAAAATATTTATCTCTGGGTATTTGGTATTTTGTTGTTGTTGTTGTTGTTGTTGTTGTTGTTGTTGTTTTAAGTAGGCTTCATGCCTAGCACAGTGCCCAACACATGGTCTGAACTCATGACCTCAAGATCAGGACCTGAGCTGAGATCAAGAGTCAGACATTTAACCCACTGAGCCATCCAAGCACTCCAGTTTTTGATGCAACTGTAAAGGGGATTGTTTTTTAATTTGGATTTCAGATTGCTCATTGCCAGTATACAGACATAAAAATTGATTTGTGTATATTGATCTCGTATCCTGCAATTTGATAAAGTCACTTATTAGTTCTACTAGCTTTTTTGTAGATCCCAGGCATTTTTACATCAGCAATCATGTCTGTGAATAAAGACAGTTTTACTGGTTCCTATACATGTAGATGCATTTTGCTTCTTTTCTTACCTTGTTGACAGGCATTGCATTCATGAAACAAACCTCCCTTGATCATGATATATTACACTTTTCACAAATTGTTATTCTACTTACTACTTTTTTTTTTTTAGAATTTTTGCTCCTATGTTCTTTACATCACACTATTATAATGTTTTTGTCTGGACATGGTATTAGGGTAATGTTAGACCTATAGATGATTTTTCATTTTGGGAGTATTTCTTGCACTTAAATTTTCTGGAAGAATTTGTATAAAATTGGTAATTTTTTTTCTCCTTTAAATATTTGGCAGAATTCACCAGTAAATTCATCTGGGTTAATGTTTTCTTTGTGGGAAGTTTTTAAACTACAGATTCAACTTTCTTAATAGATATAGGCTATTCAGTTTACCTATTTCTTATTTTTAATTTAAATTCCAGTATACTTAACATACAGTGTTATATTAGTACCAAGTGTACAACATAGTGATTCAACAGTGTTATGCGTTACTCAATGCTCATCAAGACAAATGTATTCTTAATCCTGTTTACCTATTTGACCCATCCCTCCACCCACATCCCCTCTGGTAACCATCAGTTTGTTCTCTATGGTTAAAGAGTCTGTTTTTTGGTTTGTCTCTTTTTTTCCTTGTTTTGTTTCTTAAATTCCACATATGAGGGAAATCATAGATCTATCCATGATGTTGCCAATGGTAAGATTTCATTCTTTTTTATGGCTGAGTTATATATATGTAGATATACAAATATAGATAGACATAGATATAGATGATATAGAGATAGAGATAGAGATAGAGATAGATATATAGATAGAGATAGATGGATCTCCCCATCTTATTTATCCATTTAACTCTACATGGACACTGGGCTGCTTCCATAATTTGGCTATTGCAAATAATGCTGCAATAAACAGGGGTACATGTATCGTTTTGAAACAGTGTTTTTGTTTCCTTTGGGTAAATTCCCAGTAGTGGAATTACTGGATCATATGGTAATTCTATTTTTAATTTTTTGAGGAACGTACATACTGTTTTCCATAGTGGCTGTACCAGTTTGCATTCCCACCAGCAGTACACAAGAGTTCCTTTTTCTCCACATCCTCACCAGCACTTCCTATTTCTCATGTTTTTTATTTTAGCCATTCTGACAGGTGTGAGTGCTATCTCATTGTGGTTTTAATTTGCATTTCCCTAATGATGAGTGATATTGAGCATCATTTTGTATGTCTGTTGGCCGTCTATATTTCTTCTTTGGAAAAATGTCTGTTCATGTCTTCTGCCCATTTTTGAATTGGATTATTCATTTTTTGGTGTTGAGTTGTATAAGTTCTTTATATATTTTGCATACTAACCCTTTATCAGATATGTCATTTGCAAATATCTTCTCCCATTCAGTAGACTGTCCTTTAGTTTTGTTGATTGCTTCTCTTCCTGTGCAGAAGCTTTTTATTTTAATGTAGTTCCAAAAGTTTATTTTTGCTTTTATTTCTCTTGCCTCAGGAGATGCACCTAGAAAAATGTTGCTACAGCCAATGTCATAGATATTACTGCCTGTTCTATCTCCTAGGATTTTTATAGTTTCAGGTCTCACATTTAGGTCCTTAATCCATTTTGAGTTTATTTTTGTCTGGTGTGAGGAAGTAGTACAGTTTAATTCTTTTACATGTAAAGCTGACCGATTTTCCCAACACTGTTGAAGAGACTCTCTTTTTACCATTGCATAATTTTACCTCTTTTGTCAAAGATTAATTGACTATATAATCATGGATTTATTTCTGGGCTATTGATCTATGTGCCCATTTTTGTGCTAGTACCATACTGTTATGATTACTACAGCTTTATAGTAATCATATCTTGAAACCTGGGATTCTAAAACCTCCACTTTTGTTCCTCTTTTACAAGATTGCTTTGGCTATTTGATATCTTTGTGGTTCCATAAAAATTTTAAGATTCTTTGCTCTAGCTCTGTGAAAAATGCTGGTAGTATTTTGATAGGGATTGCATTAAATTTGTAGATTGCTTTAGGTAGTATGGACATTTTAACAATATTTGTTCTTCTAATCCATGAGCATAGAATATCTTTCCATTTGTTTGTGTCACCTTCAATTTCTTTCATCAAAGTGTTATACTTTTCAGAGTACAGGTCCTTAAGTTTAGTACAGGCTAAGTTTATTCCTAGGTATTTTATTATTTTTGATGCAATTGTCAATGGGATTGTTAATTTCTCTTTCTGCTATTTCATTATTAGTGTATAAAAATGTAAGATTTCTCTATATTGATTTTGTATCCTGCAAACTTCTTGCATTTGTTTATCAGTTCTAGCAGTTTTTTGGTTGAGTATTTCAGGTTTTCTATGTATACCATCATGTGCTATGCAAATAGTGAAAGTTTTACTTCTTCCTTACCAATTTGGATAACTTTTATTACTTTTTCTTATCTGATTGTTGTGGCTAGGACTTCCAGTACCATGTTGAATAACAGTGGTGAGAGTAGACATCCTTGTCTTGTTCCTGATCTTAGGGGAAAAGCTCTCAGTTTTTCTCAATTGACTATGATGTTAGCTGTGGGTTTTTCATAAATAGCCTTTATGATGTTGAGCTATGTTCCCAAAACCTACTTTGTTGACTCATTCATTGTTTAGTAGCATGTTATTTAACCTCCATGAATTTGTTCTCTTCCAGATTTTTTTCTCATGGTTTATTTCCAGTTGCATAGCATTGTGATCAGAAAAGATGCATGGTATGACTTCGATCGTTTTGAATATGTTGAGAATTGTTTTGTGGCCTAATATGTGATCTATTCTGGAGAATGTTCTATATGCACTTGAGAAGATTGTGTATTCCACTGTTTTAGGATGGAATGTTCTGGATATATCTGTTAGATCCATCTGATGCAATGTGTTATTCAAAGCCCATTTCCTTATTGATTTTCTGTTTGGATGATCTGTCCATTGATGTAAGTGGTATGTTAAAGTCCCCTACTTTTATTGTATTACTATTGATTACTTCCTTTATGTTTGTTACTAGCTGTTTTTTGTATTTGGGTGCTTTCATACTGGGTGCAATTGTTTTATATTCTTGTTGGATTTTTCCTTTCATGATTATATAGTGTCATTCTTCGTCTCTTGTTACAGTCTTTGTTTTAAAGTCTATTTTTTGGGGGGCGCCTGGGTGGCTCAGTCGGTTAAGCGGCCGACTTCAGCTCAGGTCATGATCTCGCGGTCCGTGAGTTCGAGCCCCGCGTCGGGCTCTGTGTTGACAGCTCAGAGCCTGGAGCCTGTTTCAGATTCTGTGTCTGCCTCTCTCTGACCCTCCCCCGTTCATGCTCTGTCTCTCTCTGTCTCAAAAAAAAAATAAACGTTAGAAAAAAAAAATTTAAAGTCTATTTTTTTCTGATATAAATATTGCTACCCTGGGTTTCTTTTCACTGACATTAGCATGATAAATGCTTTTCCATCCCTTCACTTTCAATCTACATGAATCGTTAGGTGTGAAATGAATTTCTTATAAGCAGCATGTAGATGGTTCTTGCTTTTTTATGCATTATGTCACCCTGTGACTTTTAATTGGAGCATTTAGTCCATTTACATTCAAATTAATTATTGATAGGTATTTACGGCCATTTTTGTTATTTGTTTTGTGTTTGTTTTTGTGAATCTTCTCTGTTCCTTTCTTCCCTTGCTCTCTTCTCTCACCATAAGTCGGCTTTCTTTAGTGATATATTTGGATTCCTTTCTCTTTATGTTTTACATATTTATAAATGGTTTTGATTTGTGGTTACTATTAGGTTTGTTTATAACATCTTCTGCATATAGCAGTCTATGTTAAATTGATGGTCTGTTAAGTTTGAAACCATGCTTTATTCCTCCCCTTCCCATGTTTTAGGTATATGGTGTCATATTTTACATCCTTTTATTTTGTAAGTTCCTTGACTGATTTTACAGATATCCTTATTTCTACTGCTTTTTGGCTTCTTACTTTTCTTACTCTTACTTATATCTTTCCTCTCAACTCAAAGAGTCCCATTAACATTAATTGTAGGGCTACTGTCATGAAGTGATTTAACATTTGTTTGTCTGAGAAACTCTTTATATATCCTCCTATTCTGAATGATAGCCTTTCTGGATAGTGTATTCTTGGCTACAGATCTTTTTCTTTCAGTACTTTGAACATGTCCTGTGACTCCCTCTGGTCTGCAAAATTTCTGCTGAAAAATCAGCTGATAGCCTTATGGTGTTTCCCTTGTATGTAACTCTTTTCTCTTGTTGCTTTAAAATCCTTTATTTATCACTACTTTTTGCCATTTAAATTACTATGTGTCCTGGTGTGGACATCCTTGGGTTGATTTTGTTGGGGGCTCTCTGTGCCTCCTGGATCTGGATCCCTGTTTCCTTCCCCAGATTCAGGAAGTTCTCTGCTATTATTTCTTCAAATAAATTTTCTGATCCCATTTCTCTCTCTTCTCCTTCTGGGATCCCTATAATGTAAATAAATGTTATTTTGCTTGATGGTGATGCTGAATTCCCTAGGTCTATTTTCATTTTTTATTGTAATTTTTCTCTTTCCTGTTTAGCTTGATTGCTTTTCATTACTCTGCTCTCCAGGTCACTGATTCATTCTTCTGTTTCCTCTAAACTACCATTTATTCCCTCTCATGTATTTTTAATTTATTTATTGAGTTCTTCATCTTTCATTGACTCCCTTTTATGCTTTCTCTCCCTTTGTTAAGTGTCTCACTGCTGTCCTCTATTCTTTTCTCAAGTCTAGTGAATATGTTTATGATCACTACTTTAAATATTCTCTCAGGCATATTACTTACCTCTAGTTCACTTAGGTTTCTTGCTGTGATTTTGTCGTGTCCTTTCCTTTGAACATATTCCTCTACCTCCATATTTTGTCTAACTCTCTGTGTTTGCTTCTGTGTGTTAGGAAAGTCAGGTATATCTCCTGCTCTTAAAAGTACTGGCCTCATGAAGAAGTGGTTCTGTGTGCCCTATAGTTCAGTGTTCCCTGCTCACCACAACCTATCACTTTAGGGGTATTTCTTATGTGTGTTGTGTGCATCCATCTGTTGTGGCCAAGCCATTTTTGTCTTCATTCCAGTCATTTGCAATGGATCTCCTTGCCTGTTGGGGGTAGTGTTTAGTTTCTATGCTATTAGTGGGCCAACCTGGAGCCACCTTGGGCTTCAGTTAGACCAGGCATCTGCTAGTGATACAATAGCACCAAACATCACAAAAAATGGTGGCAGAGTGTGTGGTGCCAGCAGGGTCTAAGACAGTGTGAAGGGACCTGCAGATGCCACAGACCAACGTGGGTTGATTGGAGGGAGTGGATCCACAGAAGTGCATTCAGGCAGATGCACAGTGTTAGCAAGGTTTGGGGAAGCTAGTCATGGTTGGGGGGACCTACAGCTGAGCCCTGGCTGGAGGGAGCATGTCCACAGGAGAACATGTGGGCAGAGTATGTTGTTTGCGAGTTAGGAAACAAGTGTTGGCACGGTGCTGGTTCCCACAGGTGTCCATGTGTCTATGCTATGGGGTAGGAGGAGAGAATTGGTTCCTGCCTTTGTTCCTGGAGAAGTCTCCCAAAAATTTCTGCCCTCTGGCACATGCTCTGAGAGTAGTAAACAAATCTCCCTCCTGGGAACCCCAGGCATTTTTCAAACTACTGCTTGTAAGCAGTATCTCCACAGGGCTATTTGTTGTACAGTCTCCTTTTTTTTTCTTTCAAGTTTTTATTTAAATTCAAGTTAGTTAACATATAGTGTAGCATTGTGCTGTCTCCTTAAGGGCAGGGACTCAGTTTCCTCTCACCCTCCTGGTTCTCCCATAAGCCTGCTTATTTTTAAAGTTCCAGGTTTTAGCCCCACTGATTCTAAGAACTGGTGAAATTCAGCCCTCTGGTTTTCAAAGTGAAATATTATGGCAGCCCACCTTCCCTGTGCAGGCTCTCTGTTGTGAGAGTCTGTTTCTCTCCCCTCTCTGTGCCTGCAGCATCCCTCCCTTCCTCAAACTGTCCCATGGATCCATTTAGCTACTAACCATGTATCTGCCCTTTCTGCCCTCTTTTATGTGGCCTTTTCTCTACATTTAGCTGTACAGAGTGTGTTCTGCCTATTTTCAGGTCATTCTCTGGATTATTTATGCTGATGTGGCTATTATCTAGTTGTATCCATGGGATGAGGTGATCTTAGGGCCCTCCTACTCTGTCATCTTCCCCCAGTTATCTATTTCTTCTTGAGAAAGCTTTGCTAGTTTGTCTTTTATAGAATTTATCCATTTCATCTAAGTTATCAAATTGACATAAAATTGTTCATAATATTCCAATATTATCCTTTTAATATCTGTAGAATATAGAGTCATGTCACATCTTTTATTCCCAATATTAGTAATCTGTGTCTTCTCTCCCTGATTAGTATAGCTAGAGTTATCCATTTTATCGATCTTCTCAATGAACTAGCTTTCAGTTTCATTGCTATTCTGTTCTACATTTTATTGACTTCTTTCCTACTCTTTATTATTCCCTTTCTTGTATTTACTTTAGGTCTAATTTGTTTTTCTTTTCTAATTTCTTAAGATTGAATTTGAGATCATTGATTTGAGACCTTTTTTATTCTCTCACAAAGATGTTGTTTGCTATAAATTCTTTTCCAAGAATTTACTTGACTTCAATTGGTATGACTTTACTGTTATCTTACAAATTTAATATATTGTATTTTAATTTTCATTCAGTTTAAAATAGTTTCTAATTTCCCTTTAGATTTCTTCCTTGATTCATAAGTTATTTAAAAGTGTGCTATTTTGTTTTCAAATATTTGGAGCTTCTTCAGATATTTTTCTATTATTAATTTCTAATTTAATTCCATCATGGTCAGGAAATATACTTCCTACAACTTACACCCTTTTAAATTTACTGACATTTGTTTCAATAAACTTGTAAATATATGATTGGAAAGAATGTTAAGTCAAGGTTTTAAATTTATATCAGCGAAGCTTTTTAATTATGTTGAAGTCATATAATCTTACTGAATGTTTTTTTGTATGTGTATTTCTGATGCAGTTGTATTTAAATCTCCCTCTATAATTATGAATTTGTCCATATTTTCTTGAAATTCTGTACACTTTTCTTTGTAAATATTGAAGTTTTGTTGTTAGGCTCATGCAAATTCACAACTTTTACATCTTATTGGAAAATTGTTCTTTCACCATTGTAAAGTGTGCTTCTTTATCAACATTTATGCCTTTGCCTTTAATGTTACTCTGTTTGATATTAATATTACTAAACCAATATTCTATTTGTTAGTATTTATTTTCTTGTTATGTCTTTCTCTATTTTTAATTTTCAATTTTTCTATGTAGTTCTGTTTTAGTTGTGTGTTTTATGAACAGCACTTGTTTGTTTTAATTAAATCTAATTGTCTTTTTCTTTAGAAAGCTTGAGCTTACTCTATTAAAAATTACTGTGATAACTGATATACCTGGATTGATTTCTGTTCTTTGTCTATATCTTCAGTGTACCATCTCCCTCCTCTTTTTTTCATTCCCTTTAGTTCCTTCTCTTGGGTTGATAAAATTGTCTATCTTTCTTTTCCTTCTTTAATGGTTTAGAAGCTACACATTTCATTTCTTTTATTTTAGTAATTATTTAACAAATATTAAACTATGTATTATCTTTAAATGTCTAAAGTAATTCAATGTCACTACCTTCTAAACAAGGTAATGAACTTTGTGTGCATTACCCATTGTATCTTATCCTTTTTATCCTCTTTGTATTTACTGTTTAAATTTTATTTCAATCATCTTTTAAACAAATGAAAATGTTATTCTTAAATTGTCAGTATTTAATTTGATTTACCAATATATTTTTATCTCCCATTTTGCTCTCTATTTTCTATGACATCCCATTTCTTTATTCTGAGTTTTTGGTTTTTGTTTTTTGTTTTGTTTTGTTTTGTTTTGTTTTTGTAGTACATCCTTTAGTAGTTCAACAAGGATTCATGGTGGGATATATTTGGAGTTGAGAAGAAACCAATGTGGAGACTTGCAATCCATCTTCTGTTTCACTTAACATTTCTTTAATATTTATCTCTATTTCTCTGTTCTTTATAGGTAAATTCTTCATACTATTTTCTTTTTTTTTCCAAATTTTAAAAAATATTTATTTATTTTAGAGACAGAGAGACAGAGCACAGGTGGGGGACGGGCAGAGAAAGAGAGGGATGCACAGAATCTGAAGCAGACTCCAGGCTCTGAGCTATAGCACAGAGCCCAACACGGGGTCGAACCATGAACCATGAGATCATGACCAGAGCCGAAGTTGGACACTTAACTGACTGAGCCACCCAGGCACCCCTCCTCATACTATTTTCAAAGTCAATAATTCTCTTTGTTACCAGTCTGGACTCCATATATGGAACTTTTAATCCCAATTACTGTATTTTTTTATTTTGAGGGTTTTTTTAATTAGTCTTTTAAAAATATTCATTTGTCCTTGATTCACTGTTGCAAATTTTATTTCATAAAACTTTTGTAGTTATTATTCCCTTATTTTTTCTTTCTTTCTTCTTCTTCTTTTTTTTAGAGAGAGAGAGAAAGCAGGGGAGAGGCAGAGAGGCAAAGAAAGAGGGGAGGGAGAGAGAGAGAGAGAGAGAGCGCGAGAGCAAGAATCCCAAGTAGGCTCCATGCCCAGCATGGAGCCCAATGCAGGGCTTGATTCCATGACTCTGGGATCATGACCTAAGCCAAAACAAGACTCAGCTGCTCAACCAAGTCACCCAGGTGCCACTCCTTCCTTTATTTCTGAATAAGTTAAACATTATTTTAAAGTCATTTTTGGATTGTTTAATTACTTTTGTTTCTTCAATAATTAATTCTTCTAATTTTTGATCACTGACCAGCTTTGTTAGAGAAAGTTTTATGTGCTTTGTTATTTTCTTTTATTCTTTAAAGTTTTTTTTTTATTTATTTTGATAGAGATATAGAGAGCAAGTAAGGGAGGAACAGAGCGAGAGGGGAACAGAATCCAAGCAGGCTCTGCACTGGCAGCGGGGCTTGAACTCACAAACTGTGACATCATGACCTGAGACAAAATCAAGAGTTGGCTGCTTAACCGACTGAGCCACCCAGGCACCCCTATGCCTTGTTATTGTCATTAAGAAGATAGCATTTTATCTTCTCTCTTCATTCACTCTCTTATTTCCAGTGGTTTTGCAGGGTCCTCATCCAGCTCCTGGATTTCATACTTGAGAAAAGACCTTATGCCAGCAGCTGAGAGTTTCTGTTCTGGGCAATATAACAGATTTAGCCATTAAATCAGCAGATGTCCCAGTATAGAGTCAGCCTTTACTGCCTTCTCTGCTTCTTCTAGCCACCACAGCTGCACAGCTTTAATTGTATTTACTCTTTTGAACAAACAAAAACCTTCTTTTAAATATCAGTATTAAATGAAATATATAAAAGGTATAGCTCAGTCAATAATCCTTTCATGGTTGAAACACCCCACTCTGCCCCTGCTGTCACTCTGTGAGACTGACTTTCACCCATCTGCACACGGGGTCCTCTTGGTCCTATCTACCCCACAGAAACCCAAGTTCTAACCCATGCTGGATATTTCTAGATTCAGAACCTATTTGTCTGACACTTCAACCCCTACTTATGACTGATGCTTTCATTTTGATTTTTGTCTATATAGATAGCTTGTTTTTGAGCATGGAATGTATCTGGAGTGTGTGTGTGTGTGTGTGTGTGTGTGTGTGTGTGTGTGTTAAAATGTATCATTTTTGTGGAGGAGTTTAAAACATGAACTTATACCACCATCTTGAAAATAAGTACAGAGCAGAGTTTCTCAGTCTTTTATAGGCTCTGCTCTGTTTTGATAAGAATAAAAATCTTAGGAACACTACTTGTGTACATAAATCTTTTACACTATTTGAAATTTCAAAATACTATAAATAAAACTTTATAACTGCCTTGACAGGGAAGTTGAATTTTTCCCATAGATCTTTTTTAAATTACATTTGCCACCACTACCACCTTCCCACTTCCTGTATTTACTACTTTCCCAGTTTAAAATCACTATCCTAAAAGGAAACATACAGCTCTAAAAAGATTAGCTTCAGAAAACTTAGAAAAAGATGTTAACAATCAAGGAGAATGTGTGACTATGTCAGAGAGGGTTGTGTGGGAAAATCAACTGAATTTGCCCATACAGAGGGTAGACACTTATTCCAGAAACGAAGAAAGACAGTTGACAAATCTCCACAACCTACCACTCAAGTCTCAATTACCCTAGTCAGTTTGTTCTCATAGTCTAACCATGGAAATAAACACTGCTTTGGTAAGAAAAAAAATTGTTCTACTTCACAAATATGTTATGACAACATCTACAAAAAACAAAATAACAGAACATCAAAACACCAGTAGGTAAATAAAGAATAAGAACAGGTAGTTCTCATAAGAGGAAATAAAAATTGGCCAAATATACACACGTGTGTTATCCTTGACACTAATTTAAGAAATAAAAATTAATGTACCATTTTACATCTGGGAACATTTTTTAAAAATAACACTCAAGTTTAAGGCTGCCATTAAATTAGTATATTCATACTTGCTGCTATATTGGAAATTGACACAAATCTTTGAAAAAGCAATATACCAATATGTATGGAGAGCTATAAAAATGGTTATCCAACTCCTAGGAATTTATCTTAAGGAAACATCAGAATAAAAAAAACCCATATACATGATTATGTTCACAGATCATTATTTACAATACTGTACAAAATGTTAAGGAAGACAAACTGGCACCAAGTTCCCTAACATTTTTAATGGCTTTATCAAAGTCTAACTGACATATAATAAACTGCACATAAAGTGCACAATTTGATAAGTTTTGATATAAGTATACATCCATGAAAGCATCACCACAAATAATAAAATAACAATCCCTTAATATTTTTAAATGGGCAGAAAACAATTAGATGCTAAGTGATGTTACCCAAACCATCACCCCATCACCCCAGTTATCAGCAGACTATCCAGAGAAGGGAAAAGGAAGAGGTCACTGGAAGTCAGTGTTTATGGTGAGGATGTCAGTCCCTACTTTGGGGACAGCATCTTGGCTGGAGACTTCTGAGGGTGGGATCTGCTGGAGCAGCTCATACACAGTGAGAAAGGATCGGGATGTAACATGTTAAAGTCAACCCTGTACCCCACAGTGTCCCGTGGCCCTTGGAGGATATAGAAGAGGAAATGGTTCCAGGTGAAGTTGCTGAGGGATGAGGGAGAGGCAGGGATTGCAGAGCCCAGTGGCCAAATGAAATGATACAAGGGTTTGTAAGCCAATGACATGGCTTGAGAAGGGCACCTTTTTTCCTAAGAGAATGACAGAAGGACCACAGAGTGAAGCCAAACACACTCTGAGAAAAACTCACATGACATAAGGAGATCAGGTGTCAGCAGAGCCCCAGAAGCCAAGCAAAGTGACCAGTAATAAAACCGGGGCTGCTGCCCACCACTGGCAGGTATGGAGTACACCCTCCTCCCTCTCTCCAAGCCCCTCCTCCCCACCCAGCCCTCCTGGGAGGCGAGAAAAGGTAGGAAAAAAAAGACATATCTTTGCCCCATGACAGGTCCTGAAGGTCATGAAGGTCTCTCTAATCAGAGAGGGAAAGGAGAGATGAGATTGGGTTTACAAGTGAACCAGAGAGAACTTTTCAATAATGAGAAATGACAATTGCACAAAAAATAAAATATCTAGGAATAAACTTAACTAAGTAGGTTAAAGACCCATTCTCCAAAAACCATGAAACACTGATGAAAGAAACTGAAGATGATACAAACAAATGGAAAAATATTCCTTGCTCATGGATTGGAAGAATTAATATTGTTGAAATGTCCATACAACCCAAGCCTACAGATTCAATGCAATCTCTACCAAAATATCAACAACACTTTTCACACAATTATAATAATACTAAAATTTGTATGGAACCACAGAAAACTCTAAATAGCCAAAGCAATCATGTGAAAGAAAAACAAAGCTATAGGTATCATAATCCCAGGTTTCAAGATATATTATAAAGTTGTAGTAGTCAAAACAATATAGTACTGCCCAAAAATAGACACATAGATCAGCAGAACAGAATAGAGATCCCAGAAGTAAACCCACACTATATGGTCAATTAATCTATGACAAAGGAGGCAAGAATACACAATGGGGGAAAGACAGTCACTTCAACACATGGTTCTGGGAAAACTGAACAGCTATATGCAAAAGAATGAAACTGAACCACTTTCTTACACCATACACACACTCAAATTATACCATACATATACTCAACATGGGCTAAAGACTTAAATGTGAGATTCGAACCAATAAAACTCCTGGAAGAAAACATAGACAGTAATTGTTTACATTGGTCATAGCAACATTTTTCTAGATATGTCCCCTGAGGAAAGGAAATAAAAGCAAAATTAAACTATTAGGATGACATCAAAATAAAAAGCTTTTGCAAAGCAAAGGAAACCATCAAAAAGACAAAAACAAAGGAAAACCTACTGAATGGGAAAAGATATTTGCAAATGATATATCTGATAAGGGATTAATATCCAAAATATATAAAGAACTTACACAACTCAAGACTCACAAAACACAAATAATCTAATTAAAAATGGGCAGAGGACTTAAATAGACATTTTTCTAAAGACGACATACAAATGGCCAAAAAACACATGAAAAGATCACATCACTAATCATCAAGGAAATGCAAATCAAAACTGCAATGAGATATCACCTTACACCTGTCAGAATGGCTAGAATTAAGAAGAGAAGAAGTAACAATTGTTGGTGAGGATGTGGAGAAAAGGAACCTTTGTGCACTGTTGGTAGGAATGCAAAGTGGTGGAGCCACTGTAGAAAATAAGTATGGAGGTTCTTCAAAAAATTAAAAATAGAACTACCATATGATCCAGTAATTCCACTACTGGGTATTTACCCAAATAAAACAGAAACACTAATTCAAAAAGATATATGCACCTTTATGTTTACTGCAACAGTATTTACAATAGTTAAGATATGGAAGCAACTCAAGTGTCTATCAATAGATGAATAGGTAAAGAAGATATGGTTATATATATATATATATGCAATGGAATATTATTCAGCCATAAAAGAGAATGAGATCTTGCCATTTGGAACAACATGAATGGACCTAGAAGGTATAATGCTAATTATAAATACCATATGTTTTAACCTATATGTGGAATTTAAGAAACAAAACAAATAAAAAGAAAATGAGACAAACAAAAAGCAGACTCTTAAATACAGAGAACAAACTGCTGGTTGCCAGAGGGGTGGGGATGGGTGAAATAGATAAAGCAGATTAAGAGTATACCGTGATGAGCACTGAGTATTCAATTTATAGAATTCAATGTATAGAAGTAGTAAATCATATTGTACACCTGAAACTAATATAATACTTTACATTAGTTATACTTCAATTAAAAAAATAATAATGAGACATTACTCTAAAACTGTGGGATCATCTCAAGATGTCACTGAAGGACAGGAAACTGAGGCAGCGACTGGAAGAAAATAAGCAACTGTTCATGTCTGTACCTCATTGAATTTAGAGAATTCACTATACCTGATACAATCACAAAGTTAAGAGCATAGTTAGAGAAAGTACATACTTGATCTCAGCCAAAAGGCCAAGAAGCAATTTTAGAGAAAGTACAATGTATTGACTCAATACATTATACAACCAACAAAATTATAAGTATGAAAACTATGTAGAAAAGGCAATTTGTTTATATACTATTATTTTAAGTAATAATAATAAAAACAAAACAACTATGTAAGACAGATATATGGACAAAACTTAAAAGGAGTAAGAAAAATGTAGATCATCTTGTTAATATGGTATGACTACTGTTTTAAATTACTTTTCATTTATTACATTTATTTTATATTATGAAAAAATGGAAAAAAATTACCCACCACCCACCTTACTAGTTTAGAAAAGTATATTCATTTGCCATGTTCTTTTTTCCTTGATGATTTGATCAATAGTTTTGAGCACTTATTGCCACATATTAGGCAGTGCCAGATGTTGTAGGCACAGCTCAGAGCAGGGTCAATGGGCTTGCTGCCCTCAACTGGGTGTAACTGCAGGGATGCAGGTGCTGAGGGCTGTTCTAGGCAGGGGCACCTTCACAGAGCACAGGAAGGGTAGCAGGAGGGCTCTGAGCCTTCCTATGTAAGTGGTAAGTATGGTGAGATAGAAAGGATGCGTGGGAGTTGGCCAGGACAGGAACTTAAGGGAAGAGGGCAGGGGGCAGAGCATATAAGATGAGCCCAGACACTTGGAAGAAATTCTCCAGAAGAACAGATGAAGTTTGAAGGGCTGGAGTGTGGAATAAAAGTTGGCTACAGGTTAGGAGAGCAGGGACTCAGGGAGGGAAGCAGAGTCAGACCTTATAAATCTTGGTGAGAAATATGGATTTGAAGATCAAAGTGCGTGCACACACACGCACATTCATAATGCTTATATAGTTGAATTTCTTAATTCCTATGAAATTCTTGATTCCTTAATTTCTTTGACATAGGATACATGTTTGAATTTGGAACTTTCTAGACCTCTGTAGAATTATCAATTCTTCGTGTTAGGTTATTGGAGTTTGTACCATTCTGGGACATAAAGCAAACATTTGGAAGATGCAGGATTTAACTGGGAAGTCTCCCGGCCGACATTGGGCCCCCTGGTTCTATTCACAGCATTATGACTCCTTAACAACTCCAGTGACATCTGGCCTTCCTTGGGGTTATTTTCAGGGGTCACCTTCCCTGCATATTTGGAGGGCACCCAGAAACCTGGAGCAGCATTTCTAGCCAATAATTCAGATTCGCTGGTTTCAGCTGAAGACTACTCAGGGACAACAGGAGGTCTGGGTTTCTACAAGTTTCTCAAATGAGAGAAATTTGAAGTAGAATGTATGAGGAGAATTATACTGTTGACAGGAGAGTGTTTCAAGTGTGGGTCTTAGCAATGAACTATTCACTTACGGTTTATGAGGCAATAATAAGACAGCTCAAAAGAAGCAAATCTCAAGACAAGACAGTTCAGTCACAAAGACAGTTAACAGAGGGCCTGCTCATCAAACACACCTGCAGAAATAGAACAGAACAGGCCTCTGCACAATCCCACACATCAGAGTGATGGCTGCAGAATTCCATTTAATCTAGCACCAGTGCAAATTGGAAACCTGAGAGTTCACTCCCCATAGCCACAGGATCCAAAGCATCTTTTTGTCTCCACTAAATAGCTCAAGGGACAGAACCTGGAGGAAACGTTTTCAGAGTGAATTTTGTTTCTTGCCATTTGTTTAAGCTTGAATGTGCTTTTTTGGAGGAATAATGAATGAAATTTTTAATTAATCATTTTTTCAACAGTGAAAAAAAACTTCCATTTTAATTATGGCTAGTTATCATATAGCTTACATACAATTAGAAAGCCATCACTGCATTTAGACTATTCCTCCCCTATTTTTCTTACACAAACACATCTGTTTCTTTTTTTTTTTTACTTACAAAAGTGACACATTTGTGGCAAGTTATATATGTCTATATGTAGATATATATGTGTGGATATGCACATGTATAAGTACACATATACACATATGTACCTATATACATATATGTGTGCCTGAGTATAAATGTACATATACGCATATACTTTAAATAAGATTATAAAATGAAAAGTAAATGTCTGTCCCTTCCCCCATCATCAGCTCCGCTCTCCACAAGCAACCACTGAAAAGGTTATGTTTGTTCCTCTGGGCAGGATGTTAGGATGGTGTTTTCTCTGCCTCCATTTCCTCTGAGGCATCAATCTAATAGATACCAGACCCAAAGTGAGTGGGGTGTACACACACACACACACACACACACACACACACACACACACAGAATGTACCAAGACAACAGAAGAGCCTATGTCCACAACTCTTGGAAACTGCAGGGAGAGCAGCATATACAGAGAGGCTGCTGCGTGGAGAGTTCTTTGAGGAGAGTGTGCTGTGAGACCCATTGCCTCTCCCTCAGGGGATGGGAGGAGGTTCCTCTTTTCAATTCTAAGCCTAGGGCGGGGGGCATTCAAAGGATGCCCGTGGAGAGTTCTTACATTTGCCCCATGAGGTTGGGACTCAGACACAGAACCAAGACAAGTCAAGCAAACTGTGCCCTAGAGTATGACTGTAAGCCAGGGATCTCCCCAGAGGAAGCCCAGAGGCGAGGAGGCCTCACTGTCTTGGCAGTAGAGCCAGGAGAGTTCTGTTGGATGGTATCAGCTGCTTTCTCAGGACTGCACGAGGCCTCACCAACGAGACCCAGAGAGTCGTTTGGGTTCTGCCCAAGGAGGCCACCCTGATGAGTGAGGAGATAGAGGTTGGAGGTAAATGCTTGCTGCAGGAATGCAGGAGAGGACCAGGACAGAAAGGACCCTGGTGGAGGAATGAGGGTCTGTGAGCTGGAAGGCTCACCTGGAAGCCAGCTCTAGCCACTGGCTGGGAACAGAGCAGGCATGCAGCACACGATGCTGCCAGTGCTGGTAACAACTCTCCTGCACCCTCACACTCAGTGCTTCTTCCATTTCTTCCCAGTAGGCATGGGAAGCAGCAGCTACCCCGGGGAGGAGAGGCTCAGGGACACAGCAGGCTGGGATGACTCACTAGCTCTAGTCTGTCTGAAATTCTTCACGTTTTAGAATTCAAAGTCTTGAGTCCTGTGCTTCCAGATGGAGAGCAGGGAGACCACACCTGCCTTTCCCAGCACCAGATCCTAGTTCAATGAGGCAACGATATTTAAAGCTAAGTTGGATGAGAAATTTTGATGATCACAAAGAATTTAGGCTTTGTTTTTTCACTATATTGAAACTAGATTTTCAACTTAAAGTACTTGTAGCATCTACCTTTAACCTAAAGTGAGCAGCAAAACCAGGGACTGACATTTTTATCCAAAGGCAATGATGGTAGAGACAAAAAATTATTCTGTGTTTAGTTATATATATCTATATCCACAGACATAAAATATAACAGTGATGATATAATACTGACACAGTATTTTGAAACAGTATATTTTAAATAGTACTGTTCTGATGCTTGCTTTTCTTGTAGCACATCTATATTTAAATCTCAATATCCTATGTATTTAACAAATTATGGTGGATTCATATAATTTAATTTTATCCTGTCACTTAAAGTAAGATCCACATGTGAGAATGTAAGTACAAAGTCCTACACAAGTCTGTGCCAATGAGTGCTCAGTGACAAGTAACAGAACATTCAACCAAAAGTTATCTTAAACAATGAGAACATCCCACAGAACAAGAATCTAGAGGTAAGTAGTTGCCAAGTTGGCTAATTCAGCAGAGCACACACTGTCACCCATGACCCAGAACCCAGGCTCCTACATCTTTCTGCTCCCCTGGCTGCAGCTTCTTGGGGCTCAACTTTCAGCATCTTCTGTCTGCCTGCAATGTAACAGTCACTTCCAGGTAAGATATCCTCATACAAGCACTGCCAGGCAGGCAGGAAAGAATAGTTTCTCCACAATTGTTTCTTTTGTTTACCCAGGGGAGGAATTTCCCCAGAGAATCTAATAATAAGCCTGTGCCCAGGCAGCAGGGGAAAATGGTAAAGCAAGAAGCTGACATTTTCTGAGTCGATAGTGGGAAGATTCTCTGAAGCAAAACGGCAAGGGATTGGCTACTGGGTAAGCAACCATGACTGTCTGCTCCAATGTCATATGAAATATAGATATGCTGTATGTAGGACACAGCGGGCATGCTTTTTAAATGACTGTATAGACTTCATCATATGAATACATCATAATTTATTTAACTAGTCCTCTATTGATGGGTTTTAGGTCATTTCTAATTTTTTTATATTACAAACTATTGTGCAGTAAAGATCCTAGTATGGGTGTATGTATGCACGTCTTTGCACACTATATCTCTAAGACAACCATGGCATTGCTGGTTTGAAAGATGGATGCTTTGGAAATTTTAACAGATTTTGCCAAGTAGTTTTAAAAGTTACATCAGTTACTCCTAAAGTATTTGCATATGTCTGTTTTCTCACGTTTGCACTGATAGTGAGTATAACCAAACTTTTAACTCTTTGTCAAATGGTAGATGAACATATTCCTTGGGCCATGTTGCAGATTATTGATGTTCCAGGGGACTGATGGAGTGAAGAAAGCCAAATAACCAGATGGCATCTGAAGATCTTTGTTTTTCTATCATGATGGTCCATCTAAGAACCCACCAAACCGTCCTCTCCTGATAGCATCTGTGGTATTTTTACCCTGTGAAAATGGGTGCTTTAGAAAATATTGCTGTATTGTTCTGTTAGCAGGTGTTTTAAGATCATGTTAATAATGTCTTTAGGGGGCGCCTGGGTGGCGCAGTCGGTTAAGCGTCCGACTTCAGCCAGGTCACGATCTCGCCGTCCGTGAGTTCGAGCCCCGCGTCAGGCTCTGGGCTGATGGCTCGGAGCCTGGAGCCTGTTTCCGATTCTGTGTCTCCCTCTCTCTCTGCCCCTCCCCCGTTCATGCTCTGTCTCTCTCTGTCCCAAAAATAAATAAAAAAATGTTAAAAAAAAATAATGTCTTTAGGATAAAATATTTTTATTGTATAATATGCTTTAAAAAGACTAAGATAATCAAAAAGATGAAGATAATCATTGTCCTAAACCCTACCATGCAGATATACTTACTATTATCTTTCTATTTATATATTTATGAACATACAAAAACATGAATATATATATATATATAATTCATATAAATGGGCTCATACTCTACATGTTATAGTCATTTATTACTTACTGGGTTCATGAACACTTTCCCATGCAATTAAAAAACTTCTACAGTCTTCCTGCTCTAAGTATGGTCCAAGGACAAAGAACATCAGCATCACCTGGGAACTTGTTGGAAACACAGAACCTGAGGCCCACCTCAGAGCTTTTGAATCAGATCTTCGTCTTAACAAGATCCCCAAATGATTCATCAGCACATTCAAATGTGAGAAGTGAGATCTACAACACCCTTTTTGATGGCTGAATACCATGGTATGATTGTGCCGTCACACCAGAGTTTAATTATTTGATTCTAACCAGTGTTAGGAGAGCTTATCCATCTAGCTGGCCAGGAGCCATTTCCTAAAAATCCTTGTTAGAGCCAATCTCTTTGGCCTTGGATAGCAGAGACAATTCTTGCCGGGTGAGGTTGTCAGAAAACCAAGTCGGGGCCTAACTCTTCACTGGAGACGTGTCTCACAGATGACTGTTCTCAGAATAGTTTTTTTTTTAAAAAACTGTTTACTATGTTATGGTAACAGATGCTTCCAAACAAAAAGAACAGGAAGCTGGTGCCTTCTCTGTCTACATTCAGCTGAGCTGAATGAGTTCCATTAAATTCGCCTGCAAACTTTGCTAAAGAGCCCAGCAAGCAGCAATGAAAATTACAGAACAGCTCCCAGGCACTTTAAGTAATCAGCTGAAATTGAGCTGTTTTCCATATTCTTTGCTGATAATGCAAATAGAACCTTTTCAGCAAGTGGCTGTAAGTTACCACACATACTACAAGCTGAGAAGGCCCATGTGGTCCACACAGATGCTGCCACTGCACCCCTATCCCCACCCAGAGTAATTGGTTCCCACAGCTTTCAGTGGCAGGATCCACAGACCTGAGGGTTACCAGCCCAAGGCCAAGCATCTGGATAAATTAGCTGTCAGGAAATAAAAGCAGCTCTAGGGAAAAGGCTTGGTCTAAAATCTCTATGATTTTCTTGACAACGGGCTCAATTTTTCCTTGAAAGAGGCTCCCCTACGCTGTCCAGGAGAAAAATATTCTGGGTTAAAGAGTAAGATGCTGGACTCTAGGTCTAAGCTGGCTTCAGGCTCCAGGAGCCCCAAGACCGTCAACCAGAGCAGAGCGCAGCTATGCAAATTAATGATTTGGGAAAAGCTGTTTCCTCTCAGATTTTCTTAGTTCTGAATGGGGCATCTTGGAACAAATATCACTTTGGGATTTGCTCAAAGGCCAAGAGAAGGAGTGATAGACAGGAAGATGGCACTTCCTTCAAATGCCAATCCACCATGTCTTAGCTATGTGACCTTAACGTCTTAGCTATGTGACTAAAAGTCTCTGACCCTTAACTTCTGTGAAATAGTATCATAATATCCTCCCACGTAAGACACTGTAAATGATATCACCTGGGACACGGTAGGTATGTGATAAATGCTGTTTTCCCTCATTTATAGCCCCAAAATGAGCCAAACCTCACACCCTTCCTTTACCTCTCTCTTTTTTTAAATGTTTATTTATTTTTGAAAGGGGGGAGGAGGATACAGAGAGAAAGAGAGAATCTCAAGCAGGTTCTGCACTGTTAATGCAGAGCCTCACGTAGGGCCCAAACTCACAAACTGTGAGATCATGACCTGGGCCAAAATCAAGAGTGAGAGGCACAACTGACTGAGCTACCCAGGTGCCCCCCTTTTCTCTCTCTCTTTAAACTCCAATCAACCGAGGTGAATGTGAAGGTCCACGAAGGACACCTGTCACCTCCAGAAAGTTATTACAGCTAAATTCTAAATTCTAACTACTATTTACAAACAATAAATTTGTATTCAACTATGCATATCTGTTTAAACAACTCTTAGTTTAATTTCAACAGGAAAAGGACTTTTTGTATACATTTGATGAGGAAAGTGTGGACAGAAAGAAAAATCCAGTGACTAGGAAGCAGAGAAAGTGAGAGCTCTCCATCTGTTCCTGATGGGTATGTAAATTAGTTCCAGAGAGCACTTCTCCAGGGCAGTGTGCATTACCTTGGACATGAAATTTTCACTTCTGAAAATGTACAGAGTAATCCTAGATCTCCATGAAGATTTACTTTCCACATTGTACCTTCCTTATTCTTTATATTGTTTATATAATTACCCACGTAATACATAAATATATGTCCTCATAAAAATAAATTATGTAATACAAAAATAAAGTAAAAAATGAAAGCTGACTTTCACTGTCATCTTCCCTCTTCCCTCTCCAAAAATAATTTCTGCTAAAATTTGTGTTTACCTTTCTAGATATTTTGCTAAACAGTTACAACATGTGTGTTACATTCTCTGTAATCCCAAGACCGCTTATTAAATAGTTTACCTCTCTCCTCTGATTTGAAATGCCATTTAAAAAACAAACAATGGAAAGTGGGTGATGGGCATTGAGGAGGGTACTTGTTGGGATAAGCACTCAGTGTTGTATGGAAACCAATTTGTCAATAAATCATATTACAAAAATAATAAAAATATAAAATAAAATAAAAAACAAACAATGGTTTACTGATACAAGGAATATCAATGAAGAAGCTCTCTGACACTGATATGAAAGCTCACCAGGATATATTATTAAGTAAATAGAAAGAGCAATGCAGGGAAAGAGTGCATATACTATTGGTGTAAGAAAGGAAGAAAATATTTGACTTTGTATTTGCATAAAGAAACACTAAAAGAATAAACAAGAACACAAGTGGTTATCTGAAGGAGGCAGGAAGTAGCAGAATGGGCAAATAGGGACAGAAAGGGGAATAATAATTCTTTGTGCTAGGCAGTATAATTCCCCCCAAATATGACTATGTTCTAATCCCCAGTACCTGCAGTTAGATGGCAATTACATGACAATGGAGAATTATAGTTTCGCATGGACTTAAGGTTGCTAATCAAATAACTTTAAGATAGAGAGCATATCCTGAGTTGTCTAGATGGGCCCAATGTAGTCATAAAGGTCCTTAAAAGTGGAAAGGGGAAGCAACAAGAAGAGTCAGAGGATGATGTGATTATAGAAAGGCACAGAAAGATGCAAGGTTGATGGCTTTGAAGATGGAGGAAAGGGGCCACGAGTCAAGGAATGTGAATGCATTAGGGTTCCCAGAGAAACAAAAGATACATATACATGTATAGAATATATAGAAAGATGTATGTGTATATATTATATAGAGAGATAGATATACAGAGAGAGACTGATTATAAGGAATTGGCATACAAGATTATAGAGGTTGAGAAACCCCATAATCTGCTATCTGCAAGTTGGCAACCCAGGAAAACTACTGGTTAATTCCACTTTAAATCCAAAGGCCTGAGAATCAGCAGAGCCAAGGTTGTGAACACCAGTACAAGGACAGGAGAAGACCAGGTCCCAGCTCAGCAGGCAGGCAGGAAGGAAAGAAATTCTCCTTTCCTCTGCCTTTGTTTCTATCCAGGCCCTCAGTGGGTTGGATGATGCTCACCCTCATGGGGGAGGGCCAACCTTTATGGAATCTACCAATAAAAGTGTTAATCTCATCTGGAAACACCCTCACAGACACGCCCAGAAATAATGTTTAATCTGAACAAGCTGTGGCCCAAATTAACACATATAATTAACTATCACAGTGTGCAACCTCTAGAAGCTGGAAGGGGCAAAGAAGTGTAATCTCCCTTAGAGACTCCAGAAAGATATGCACTCTTGTCAACACCTTGACTGTAGCCCAGAAAGACCCAGGTTGACCTTCTACCCTACAAAAATGCACTTACTTTCTATTTTTATTTGTTTCTAGTAAATACTTCTATGACCGTAAATTTTGCATGGAATGCCACTTTAAACTGCCTTTAAGCCACAGTTTTTAAGGTGCAGTGATCTCAGCATCATTCATTTTAAAATGTTTACGATTTTATAATTCCTCTTTATCCAAAATATAAATGTTAAAAAATTTCAAAATAGATTCCTTTTGCTCTCCCTTTTCTAATTTTTATTTGTTTTATTTCATTATTTTTGTTTACTTTAATATTAAGTTATTAAATTATTTTATTTGGCAAACTATTTTTAATCGATTTTACATATTCCTTTTTTTAATGTTTATTTATTTATTTTGAGAGACAGAAAGAGAGAGCACACGTGCATGACTTGGGAAAGGGCAGAGAGAGAGAGAGGGAGAGAGAGAATCCCAAGCAGGCTCTGCACCGTCAGCACAGAGCCACAGAGCCCATTGCAGGGTTCAAACTCACAAACTGGGAGATCATGACCTCAGCCAAAATCAAGAGTTGGCTTAACCGACTGAGCCACCCAGGCACCCCTTTTACATATTCTTCCTAAAGCACAAATCTGATCCTGTCTCTTGCTTCAATGGCTCCTCGTTACCCTCAGGATAAAATCTACAACTCTCACTGGGCTTCCTGTGAAGCCCTTCACAGTAGCATCCCTGTGGACTCCCTCAGTGCCCTGGCTCACTGTGCAGCTGACTCTTCCCCAGTCTCACCCTCACATTCAAATCGACCCTTCAACCTTCCCACCATATAAACTAATGCCACTGCATACTCTATAGCCACACAGAATTCCACTTGTTTTCGTGAACATGCCATGCTCGCTCTTGCCTCAGGAACTTAACATGTTCTGTTTTCTCTGGGGAAACATTTTCTCATTTCTATTCTATTAACTGAATAGCTCTGCTCATCCTTCAGGTCTGAGGATGGACATCAGTTTCTCCAGAAAGCCCTTGGTGAAGGTTAGAAGCTCCTGCTAGACTCCACACAGCACTTACCAGGTCACCATCTCATCACATGAAAGCCCATCACCTATCTATTTTTTCCTCTAGAACTGTGACTAACTTAAGGGCAAAGACTGTCTTGTCCATCCTAATGTAAAGTCCCCTCTTCTCAGCTCACTCAAAGTTCCTGGTGCTCAGTGAGTATGTGTTGAGTATTTACTTATTCAACAAATCCATGTGCATAAATAGGGGAGAAAAAAGAAAATTATAGAGAGAAACAGTATATATATATAAAATATTTTCAGCTGTTATATATTAAAAACTTACTACCTTCAGCGTGCCTGGGTGGCTCAGTCAGTTGACCTTCTAACTCTTGATCTCAGCTCAGATCTTGATTTCAGGGCTGTAAGTTCAAGTCCCATGTTGGGCTTTGCAGTGGGTGTGATATTTCCAAATTTATTCTTCATAAAAGTCATGGAAAATAGGTACATAAAGGTGCTCCTTGCCTATGGAGGTCTTATAATATATACAAATATAAAATACATACAGTCATGGCACTCTCTGAAAATTGGCCTTGTAAAGAAGGTACTGAGCCAGTGGGAACTCAGAATTTGTGTCTGACCTCTATTTAACTCCTCTAGAGCCTTAATATGTGATAAGTTCCAAAAGCACCTGTTGGCTTTGTATATGTGACACTTCATGTTTGTTTCTCAAGCCTGTAAGAGAAACAGTGCCCATAAACACAGCTGCTGCTGCTTTGGGCATTGTTGCCCTCTCATTCTCTGTTAAGCTGTGATGAAATCAAAGATTTATCCCTCTGTAGGCTATAGAATCACCAAGGGAAAATAATAAAGCTTAAGTGAGCAGCACCCAAGCCATCGGAAAATATTCTTGTGTGTGTTCACCTCTATTAAGCCCTAACCCATCCTGTAATGCCACATAAACAATCCAGTGCATTAACATTCTCAGTTTAGGCTCACAATTCTCAGAATCCTCATTTTGAGCCTTTGGTTAATGCACAATTATTTGAACAATAAAAACTGATTTTTTTTAGTTCACAATAGAGCTTTGTGTGAGCAAATGTATGTGCTTTTCATTCAGACATAAATAGCCCTACTTGGTTATGAATGAAATCAGCGTTTATTGTACTAATAATTCACAAACATGAATTAAATATACCTAGAGCTAAACAAGCTTTATTCCCTGCCTTCAACCCTAACATCTCTTCACTTTCTCACCCTCTGTTTCAAAAGGATATTTAGAAATAAATTCTGGATTTATAAGAAGTAAGGATGAATAATATAGCTATATCTGTTGTAAGCTAGTAAACATGAATAAAGCCTGATTGGACATTATATCTGTGGTCTTTATTCCTCTGACTGTATGTTGATTTTATATGATGCTCAATACCTTTCCCTAATGGGAAGTCGTGGGAAAAGTAATACAACATCTTGTACATTTTCTTTCTTTTATGAAAATCTCCACCTTACAGGTCCCATCCCAGCTGGGATATTATGACTAACTCTTGCAGTTTGTATGATAATATCTACCATTTATTAGATCACACCTATGTGCCAGGAATGCTCATCCTCACAGTGATTCTACCAGGTAGTTACTATGCCCATTCTAAGGAAGCATAACCGAAGTCTTTTTTTTCATTTTATGAAATTTATTGTCAAATTAGTTTCCATACAACACCCAGTGCTCATCCCAAAAGATGTCCTCTTCAATGCCCATCACCAACCCCCCCCTCCCTCCCACCCCCCATCAACCCTCAGTTTGTTCTCAGTTTTTAAGAGTCTCTTATGCTTTGGCTCTCTCCCACTCTAACCTCTTTTTTTTTT